>NW_020173416.1:1929414-1985169 GCF_003031525.2 Neophocaena asiaeorientalis asiaeorientalis
CCTTTTTTTTTTTTTCTAAATAGTAGGTCTCAACAATGGACCTAAAATATTCAGTAAACCATGTTGTAAACAATGGGCTATCATCCAGGCTTTGCTGCTTCATATGGAGTAGGCAGAGTAGATTTAGCATAATTCTTAAGGCCCTAAGATTTCTGGAATGGCAAATGAGCACTGGCTTCAACCTAACATCACCAGCTACATTGCATTAGCCTCTAACAAGAGAGTCAGCCTGTTCTTTGAAGCCAGGCACTGACTTCTCCTCTCTAGCTATAAAGTCCTAGATGGCGTCTTCTTCCAGTACAAGGCTGTTTGGTCTACACTGAAAATCTGTTGTTTAGTGTAGTCACCTTCAATTATTTGATCTAGATCTTATGGATAACTTACTGCAACTTCTTTAGCATTACTTGCTGCTTTACCTTGCACTTTTTTGTTATAGAGATGGCTTCTTTTCTTAAACTTCATGAACCAAACTCTGCTAGCTTCAAACTTTTCTTCTGCAGGTTCCTCATCTCTCTCAGCCTTCAAAGAATTGAAGAGAGTGAGGGCCTTCTCTTATTAGGCTTTGGCTTAAGGGAATATTGTGGCTGGTTTGATCTTCTATCTCAACCATTAAAACTTTCTCCATGTCAGCAATAGAGAGCTGTTTCTTATTGTTTTCATGTTCACTGGAGGAGCACTTGTAATTTCCTTCAAGAATTTTCCTTTGCGTTCACAACTTGGCTAACTGTTTGGCACAGGAGGCCTAGCTTTTTAGCCTAACCTGGCTTTTGAAATGCCTTTCTCACTAAGCCTAATCATTTCTTGCTTTTGATTTAAACTGAGAGACGTGTGACTCTTCCTTTCACTTGAACACTTAGAAGCCATTGCAGGGTTATTAATTGTCCTAATTTCAATATTGTTGTGTCTCAGGAGATAAGGAGGTCCAAGAAGAGCGAGCGAGAGAGGGGAATGGCTAGAGGTTGGAGCAGTCGGAACACACACATATTTGTCTCACTGTCTCATACGGGTGTTGTTCATGGTGTCCCAAAACAATTACAAATAGTGTCAAAGATCACTCACTGACCACAGATCACCAAAACAAATATAATAATAATGAAAAAGTCTGAAATACTGTGAGAATTACTAAATGTGACTCAGAGACACAAAATGAGCAAATGTTGTTGGAAAAATAATGCCAATAGATTTGCTTGATGCAGGGTTGCTATAAAACTTCAATTTGTAAAGAAATGCAATATCTGCAAAGAGCAATAAAGTGAAATGCAATAAAACGGAGTCTGACTATACTAACTTTCTGTGCTCTGTCATCGGTTTATTCAAAGACTACTTCCCAGAATTCCATCCTCATCTTTTAGGAATATATTTTGTATGTGTATTATGATCATTGTATCTTTAAGCCACCGTATTACCCAAGTGTGACTTCAACTGACCTGTAAAGCCAGGCACTCTGGGGTTGTTCTATAATAGTCCCCAGAATGCCCTTAGTTTATTCATAGCCTACACCAGTTTGGTTTTGGCCTTATCTCAGTTCCAGAGCATAGGATTTCACTCCCTTTCCCACCTCCACGTGAACACAGTATCTGAGGTGTTTACCGTCCAGTACCATGATCTGTGTTCAGTGCCTAATCCCACTCCTGTGCTCTGTGCCATCCTCCCCCGGCTCTCTGCACTGGTTTCCCACAGGAGATTGGAACATTCTACACTGCAGCATCAATTCAGTTCAATGGAGGAGGAGGGGTTCAACAGGAAGTCAGCGAATCATAGGCGCAGAATTGCAGCCCCTAGGAAAGGACATCATCTCGAACTATATAATACGTCAGATCTTTTCCACCTCTGGACCAGTTATGGAGAATCAAAGGATCCCCAGGTAACAGACCAGTGACAATTTTAGAAGTTCAGGGTGGAGGAGGTGTCAGAGAGAGAGCCAGGATGTCCTAGAAATTTTGTCTAAAATAGCGCATGGAGAAGTAAGAAGAGAATTCAGTTCTGAAATGGTGCATGGCAGCATCAAGCATGCTGGCAAGTTTCTGATGGGCTCTGACTCTGGCCCCTGCACAGTGACATCTACTGATACTTCCCTGAGTCCCATGTAGAACTCCCAGCAGGCTGCAGTGTCCTGTAGAATAAAATATTCCAGGTATAAGGAGCTTGGGATTTGTTTCACAGGTGGATTCAAGGGGTTATTGCTCCCTGGTAACAATGAAGAATCACTGGGACCTTCTGCCATCAGACATGAACAATCATTACATTTCAAAACCCTTTGGTTTGAATGATAAGGGTTATTCATATGTTGACCATTCAGCTTCTCCCTAGTTTCACGCAGCTGGCAGGTAACCGTCTGTACTGCATCTGTACAGTACCCATTAACTCATTCATCTTTCTTTTATAAAAAAATTGCTGCTTGTCAGACAAAGTGTAGGAGAGAAACACATAGTCACTGATTTGCTGTAGAGAGAGAGAAAAAAAAAAGATTTCATGTATTTTCTGTGTTGCCACTTGGCAGTTTCAAATGCTTCATTGCATTTACTCACAACAGAAAGCACTGAATATATCCAACAAAAGCTGCCTGTCCTTTGGTTGCTGGTTTTGTGATGGTCTATGAGACTCTTTGATGTGGCATTTGCTCAATATGTAGAAAATAGTGTTTATCTATTCTCTTCTTGATATTTACTGCAGTTTGGACGTAATGTTCTTTTTTTTCTCTTTTTTTTTTTTTTTTTTTTTGGTATAATAATTTCCACGTCAGGCCCATCAGTACTTTTATGGTCTGAGGGACAGGTCTGAGCACTGAGGCTAAACATAAATATTTTAAAAATGAGAGGAACAGCTTCTAGAGTAAATATGTAAAGTCTCTGTAACTATTTTATCTGGGAAGGAACAAGAAAGGTCCTTGAAGTGAATGAGACATGCCATCTAAGGAACGCTCCTGGAGTTTACCCTGTTAAGTAGCAGAACTTTTCTTTTTAAAAGATTTTGAAGGAGAAAATTTTAATTTACACATTCTGAGTTAAATACTTCTATAATTTATTATACTTCATTTTCCACAGTGAATTCTCTTGAAATCTAGCTCCATGACTTGAATTATAAGGGTGATAAAAGGGTTTTTAAGGTCAAAAAAGTTTGGGCAATGTTGGATTAAACATGGCAAAAATTAAAAAAATATTTACTATCATATTTATTTTATATGCTACTATGCAGTGTGAGTCACCTAAAGGGTTACATAAAATGCAGTAATCTAAAACCTTATCTGGCCATTAAACCCTCTTCTTTTCAAAAGTTCAATTTTGAATTACTAGTGTGTCACGAAATATGCTTATAGAATCTCTTTGTTATAACCTTTCTTGCCTTTTAAAATAAACTACACTGAATATTTCTCTTGGTGACCAATATATTTTTGGTTATCAATATCATTTTGAGTTGTAACATGAAATATGGGATAATTTCTTCCTACATTAAGTGTCAAGTAGTGACACGTGTGGGCAGCAGTGGGGGTAGTTCTTTCATATGTTTATAAAACTAAAATTCCACTGGTAGCTGTGAGTCATCCACGACTCTGGTGTGACATTTCTGCCCTGCTGGACAGTTGTCTACGTGCACGCCTGTAGCAATTCCTTTACCACCTGTCATTTTTTGTTCCTCAATCACCGCACATTAGGAAGCCAAGTAAAGGGTAACGTGGGGAAACAGCACAGGGCAGGGGAAATGGACAAACAGGACCATTTGGAATCAGTTAGAATCACACAGACCTGACTTCAAAATCTGTCTCTGCTCCTTACCAGCTGTGAAACTTAGAAAAAAAAATGTGATCACTCTGAGCCACTGCTTTTTCATCTACATAACGAAAGCAGAGGCATCTGTAGAAGAGAGAGAGCTACTTCCTTTCTTCCTGCCTGTCTGCCCACCTCACCCCAGGTTCCTCCATCACTCATGACAGGAGAGTTTCCCATCAAATGGCTCAAAGGCTGGAGTATTAATTATGCCCCAATTACCAGTCAACAGATTCAATGTTCATTACGTGGTCGCACATATAGGTTTGAAGCCCCCCTTGGAACATGGCCAGCTCCCGCTATCTCCTCTTTCCTTATTCCATGAGGCAGTGACAGGGTGACAACACTTGGACTCAAGCCCTGGTGGAAGGTAGAGACCGGTGCCCTTTCTCAGATCGCCAATGTGAGCACTGACACAACAGCTATTTCTGCTGTTTTCACTATGTTTTCCCAGAGTTCTATCTGGAATGTCTAAGAGAAGGAGAGGTGCTCTGTTGGGCTGTATTTGCCCTAAATTTTGGTCACATTTCCATCAAATGCCACAAATACATCTAAACACACCTACCTCACTCTCCCTCACCATATAAAGGCGAGAGTTAAATGAAGAGATTCTGAAGTTGATGAGGTTTTTCCACATAGGATCAACTCTTCTTGTTACTATAACTAATTCTAAAGTACAAATGAATGAAGTCAGAGTAAGTTTCTGATGATCTTTCCTATAAACGAAGTGTGTGTGCTTCTGTGTGGACTTCACAGATCACAGCTATGTTCTAGATTAAACACCTGGATGAAAAATGTATTGTTATATTTTACACTTGCCATTTGACATCCGAGAAATATTTATAGCAAAAATTTAATAACTATGCTAGCGGTAAAAATGAAAATCATTTCTTTGTAAGCATGTCCCTTGATATGCTATAATACAAATGACAGCCTCATAAAGGGCTGCCTACCTGGGAGATGATGCCAATGAAAATACCTGGAACCACAAACCACATTAGGGCTTGTTCCTTAGTAGGTTTAATTGATTCATGTATTAGCTATACATGGGGTACTATTTTCTCCCTCTTTAATCTATCCTGGTGAGGGATTACATGGCAGTCTATTAGATCAGGAAGACTATCGCCCTCTGGGCCACTGACAAAAATAAATATTCCCTTGGCATGGTGGAGGTTAGACTGATCTGTGAATTCGGTGAATAAATGCAAATGTGAAAAGAAATGCTCTGTTCTCCCTGCCCCATTATCCTAATGAGGACTGGATTTGAATTTTTAAAAATAGAAATCACAGCAAAGAGACCGAGATGTGATTTTTTTAAGTAGATTTCTGTTGGCCAGTGAAATAGGAATGAAAGAATCTTTTTTTTTCCCCCTTCAGATATTTCTGCCTTTGGTAAGTCTTCCCTTTTTTGTCAGGAATTTAAAAACTTCTTACACAATACTTTAGAGAAAAAGCTCTTTATAGTGTCCAGGAAAGTGAGAACATCTAAATTTAATACTCCAGAAAAGTAAACCTTACAGCACTAGGCTGGTAGAGCATTTCTAATTCATGTCAATTATGTATTTGGAAAGTTAAATTTGAATATTTTACTTAAAGGACATTCTTTTATGACCTTAAACAATAATAGCACTAAGTAATGTGAAATGAAAACCATGTGTTATTCATAAAGGAAAAGTAATACTCCCTTACATTTGTACTTTGCTGTTCCATTTATAAAGCTCTCTCACAAGACCTTTCATCTGACCATCATTATAGCTTTGTATGGACGAGGTACTTAAGTTCTGAGAGGTCCAGAAGCTTTCCCAGTGCCATGCAGCTACTGGGCAGCATGGATACGGATGGAAGTGGGCCTAGACTCTTGATTCTTAGTTCCTCTTTACCTCCTTTTTTGAAATTTAACTGCACACATCTATATACATGCCAGTAAGATCCCAGGCCCGGAAGTCTCAGGGATGTAGGAGACACGCTGATCTCTGCTTTCTCGGAGTTTCATTTCAGTAAGGGGAAAAGGGACCAAAACCACTTAAATAAATGTGGTAATATCAGGTTATGACAAATGAGGAGGAAAAAAATAACTTGGGGCTTGTGGGGGCAGGTACTTGGTCAATTTATCTAGGGTGGTCATGGAAAGTATATCAGCTAGGAACCATACAAATTGAAAACCCCAAATAAAGCAGTTTAAAGTCTAGGGACATTATCTTACATAATGAAACATGGAGGTAAGCAGTTTTGGAGTCAGTTATCTCAGCAATAAAAACTGTCAGGCTCTGAATGTTTCTGGCTTTCCTCTCCGAGATGTATGATGGCTGCTCCAGTTCTAAGCATTAGGTCCTCACTTACTAATGATAAAAGAAGGCATGGGCTCTCTCTCGCTTCCTTTGTGAAGAGGAAGGACACATCCCAAATACTCCATCTTTCCTGAGGCTGATGGTATCACATGACCAAGCCTACACCCATCCTGGGCAAGGAGAATGAGATTATCAAAGTTGGCTTGGATGAATCAAGAGTCCTAGTGGAACTGCAGTGGGCTTGTGGAATACTTGGGCAAGCAGTACCTGAACAAAATTGACAGAGAGGTCTTTCTGTAGCACTGGTATTTGAGTTGATACTTGAATGAATCAAAGGAGGCCACTTGGTGAAAAGGGAGGAAAGCACATTCCAGGCAGCCTCATGACACCCCATATTTATTGAGCATTTTATACAGCCAAGGCGCTGCTTTAAGTGCTATTTATACTAACTCATTTAATACAGAAACACTACTATGAGATAGTTTCTATTGTTATTTCCACTTTACAGATTAGAAGACTGAGGCATAACGTGGTTAGATGACCCATCAAAGGTCATGGAGTTCTGCTTTGAACCTGGACAGCCTGATGCCAGATCCCACGTGCTTAAACACATACTACATTGAAAAACAAGCACAAAGATTCTGATGCAGGAAAAGCTTAAGGAACAGGAAAGATGTCACTGTGATGAGAATATAATAAGAAAGAGTAGTAATGAAACCGTGCCCCATAGGGTTTACAGAAACTGGTGACTAATAAAAGGTCCTGCGCTTGTTAAAACCCCTCCGCTTGTAACCTGCCTTCACTGACCAAGCTCGCCTTAATTATTGTTTGACTCCTTAACCTCCCCCTATGGATAATACCTCTGACATATGGGTCCCTATAGTAATGGGGGCTTAAGCTGTTTTTCAGAAACTTGGAATCAGCTCTTGTCCAATTCCAGCCAGAGAAGACTAGTTGGGACCACCAACCCTAAAACTGGGCCTGCACAGAACATGGATTACCTCACCTTTTTCCTACCTCCAATCACCTTTCCCTCACCTAAGACCACCTTGCTTCTTTATCTCATAAATATCTCAAACCCCTCACCTTCGGTGAGGTGGGTCTGAGATGTGTTCTACCTTCTGTCTCTTCACTTGGCTGCATTGTGAATAAACCCTCTCTCTGTTGTAAAAATCAGCATCTTGGTGTTTAGTTTGCTGTGCAGCAGGCAAACAAACCTAGTTTGGTAGCAGTAGCATGAAAAGAAATCCACCTGTTAGGGCAAGGGCTGGATCATATAGGGCCTTGCAAACAACAAGCAGGATTTTGGATTTTATTCTCAAAGCCTTGGAGAACAATTGGACAGTCTTAAGCAAGGGAATAACCTAATATGGTTAATATTAAGAATTTAAAATGGTTATATTTTAGTCAGGATTTCCCAGAGAAACAGAATAAGAGATATCTCTACTTCTATATCTCTGTCCCTCTATCTATCTATCCAACTACCATCTATTCTGTCTATCTACTTAACTATCTATCTACGGAGATATATTTTAAGGAATTGGCTCATGTGATTATAAGGCTGCAAGTCTGAAAGTTTGAAGTCTGTAGGGGAGGACTGTAGGCTAGAAAAACAGATAAGAGTTGATGTTGCAGTCTTGAGTCCAAATTCCACAAAGCAAAAGACTGTAAACTCAGGTAGTGAGGAGACTCCTTTCCTTGGGAAACTCTGGTCTTTGTTCTTAAGGCCTTCGACTAATTGGATGACATCTACCCACATTATGCAGAGTAAGCTGCTTAACTCAGTCTACCGATTTAAATATTAATCACATCTAAAAATTACTTCCAACAAAAATTAGAGCAACAACTATACTGGTGTTTGACTGAAAAAACAAGTTGATACCTAAATGTCAACCACAGTGAAGTATGAGAAAGTGACCTATTAAATGTAAATCCCACTCCTCAACCCTATTATTTCCATCCCTCCAACTTTCTAGCTCCCACACTAGCAGTCCCTCAACCACTGATTTTATTACTTCGTATTTTCAATTCTGCCCCATAAGTTCTTCTTCTTTCTTTCTTTCTTTCTTTGTTTATTTATTTATGGCTGCATCAGGTCTTAGTTGCGACGTGCAGGCTCTTTGTTGCGGTGTGTGGGCTTCTCTCTAGTTGTGACATGTGGGCTCCAGAGACTGCAGGCTCAGTAGTTGCGGCGTGGACTTTCTAGCTGTGGTGCTCGGGCTCCAGAGTGCATGAGCTCTGTAGTTGCGGCACATAGGCTCTCTAGTTGTGGCACACGGGCTTAGTTGCCCCGTGGCATGTGGGATCTTGTTTCCCTGACCAGGGATCGAACCCGGATCCCCTGAATTGGAAGGCAGATTCTTAACCACTGGACCACCAGGGAAGTCTCAGCCCCATTTGTTCTTATTCCTTCTGTACTCCAGTTTAGAATCTGTAGGGGAGCAAAATATGCCACCTGGAAATGTGTCTCTTTGGCATGAGTATCAATTTGGACTGGTTATTTCTGAGAGACAGAAGACTAGGGAAGTCTTTCTTTTTACCTTCCCCCTAATACCCTAAAATAATTTAGATAGAGGGCCTGCTCCCAGAACAGAGCTATCATCAGAGCTATCTGTGTCCCATTGTTTCTGTATGGCCCAGCAAATACTTGTTTACCACACCTTTTCCATCGCCATGTGAATTGCCTTCCTCCCCTTTCAAATCCCAAACATCCCAACATCCTCTTCTGTCTTTAGCTGAAGATGGTATTTAAAGTGAGGATTTTTGCCATTTTGGCAAGTTACTCAGTTTTCTTAGTCTCTCCCATATATTCATGTTATTACACTTTTGTTAGATTTTCTCCTTTTAATCTCCTTTTAATCCTCATTTCCATCTAATTCTCAGATCAGCCAGAAGAATTTATAAGGGTAGAAAATCTCTTCCTCCTCAGTGCTGTTCTCAACTGGTTGTACTTCTATCCCAGTGAATCTTTCTTCTCAACCACCTTTGATGCATCTTCCTCCTCTTCCACTTTAAATATTGGAAAGATCCAAGAATATTTTCTCTACCCACATCTTTTTTCTCTTTTTGTTATTTATATCCTTTCCTAGGTAATCTCATTCGATCCCAAGCCCTAAATTCTTTCAGTCCAAACCTCTTCATTAAGTTTCTTGCTCTGATATCCTACTGGCTACTCAACATCTACACTTTGATGTGTAATAACCATCTCTGTCCAATATGGCTGAAGCAGTGACAGTGTTTCCATCGTGCTGAAAATCTGCTTCTTCTGCCCCATCCAGCCCTACCTCCAACCCTATGTTAGCAGGCCCCAGCTCTCCCATCCAGTTGCTCAAGCCCAAAACTTCACTTTCATCCTTCTGTTTCTTACACACCCCAGGTTCAATACACAGTAAGCCTTATGGCTACTACCTCCAAAACATACCTTCGATCTGACCATTTCTCACCACCTCTCCTTCTCCAAGACTAGCACAAACCACCACCATATCTCCTTGGACTATGTGATCTTCTGTTTTTCTCTTGAGAGTCTCTTCTCTCATATTGAACACAGTGATCTTTCAAAGAACAAACCACATCCAGTTACTTCTACCTAAAACTCCACAATGGCTGCTCACTACACTTAGAATATAATCTAAACTCTGTCCTGCCAAGTTGCTTCTTGAGCTTTCTGTCCCCTACTTCCCTTTCTGCTATCATTCCCCTCTACTTTTCCCACTTCGTTCACTCTACATTATTCTACTTTATCTTCTTTATAGCATTCTTCTGTTCCCTCAAAGTATCAATTATTGGTTTACTTGTTTATTGTCTATAAATCCCCACTTGAGTGTAAATTCTACCAGCATATTTCTTTCTCATTCCCTGCTATCCACCATGTACTTGGGTTAATCACTGTCACTTTAGAAGTACTAGTTATATATGTTTGCTACTTATCTTCTGTTTTCTCACTCTGGGTAGAAGTGTAGATAAAAGAACTATTTTACTTTCCTTTGAACTCTACTATATGAAGACAATAACTCACCATTACAACAAATTAAAATCAACACCCAACCTTGCTGTGGAGACATTAAGGATTGGAAGGATGTGTGGCAAATAGGAAAGTACAGCTCTCATGCAAAAGAGATGCCTGCTATTCAGCACCAGCCAACAGTTACCCTGAAGGAAGGTAAGTCTAGTGTCATGTTATATATTTTAATCTTTTTTAGGAAGGCCCAGGTTCCTATTTTTAAGGGATATCTCTAGATTTATAAATAATCATAATTAACTCCATTCAAAAAAATGTATGAAGACCAAACACAACACATCTGCAGAATAGTTCTACTTTGCGGACTATCATTTTGCAGCTTTTACTACAGGCTGATTTCATAGGCAAGAAAAAAAAAAGCCGAAAGGAACTAAATGGAGTCACGGCTGATGATGACAAGGGCAGTGGAATCCTTAGGCAACTCAAAGAAGCTTCGCCAGTTTTAGAGTTTTACCTCTGAATACGGCCTGACTGGAGGTGGAGTTGAGCCAGCCTAAGGTCTAAAGCCACAGCCTTCACAGGCATATTTCAAATAGAGAGAGACATTTTGTCTTCCTGCAGGACACTGGTTTCTGTGGTCCGTGAAAGCGAAAATCACAGAGAAATAAAAGAAAGGTAAAAATAGGCAGAGTCTTTCATATGTGGAGGCGGGGGCAGCCTACACAGAAATTCAAATTCCTCACCTATATAGTCTGAGGGGTCCTGGAAACTCGTCTAATTCAGCCTCATACTTGCCTTGAGCTCCCTCAGTCTGTGACCAGAATGACACTGGAAATTTATCTTGAGAAATGTTTAAAATCACATTTATATATATATATATATATATATAAAGTGAGTATACATCTCATTCTCCATTTAGATATCCTATAAAGGCCTAATTGTTTCAATTCAGTTCCATTCAATTGAAATAAGTAAGCTTTCTCCGGTGCCTTCCTACAGGCTACACATGGTGTCTGTTAATGTAAAAACTGCTGAATCACATAATATATAGGCTTTGCCTATAATGAGAAGAACACATTCTCTACCCCTCTTCTTCCATGTCACTTGTCATTGCTCCTTCATCCTAGCAGCCTTCCATATGGTGCTGGGATTTATTATGCCCATTATGTTGCCGTTACCTTGACTGCAAGCTTACAGAGTGGAAGACCTGAGTTTAAAACTTCTCTTTTTCACTTCAAGGACCCAGTATGGGTTGGGCCTCCAGGATTTTCTCAATTATCCCATATTGGTCTATGGACCAGCCTGAAACTTTTGTGCCAGTTAAGGACACTTGTCACTGGGGTTTGCCCAGGAAAGGGCATAAATGGGCAATTGGTCAAGCTTCGTTTTTTGGTCATGATTCCTCCTAAGGTGAGAGGAAGAAAGTTCACTCTCCTCCATGGAATGATCTATTTTTCAACCTGGCTGGCTATGTTCAGAATTTCAGGAGTAATTCCCAAAAAAGCTGTAGCTTCTAGGGAGTAAATGCCACAAAAAATGGTAGTAGATTTGAAAATCTGGGAGTTTGGGGGAGTCACGGCTTTTCTTAAGGCTGTGAAATTTAAGAGAACCACAGTGGTGTATGTTCCACCTTTTTCCAAACTCAAAAACTGACAATGAATTCTACCATGAGAGAGAACTAATCTGCTTTCAAAATTTATTGAGATTTTCTCACTAGGTGAAAATGGTAGGACATGCTTCAGAGCTGACAAGAATTGCCCCTCTGTTCAGAATAGGAAGAAAGAAAAGTATAAGGAAAGGACATACTTGGAACTCAGTGCGGGCCCCGTTCACACTGGCTTTTAGCCAGTGAAATCCTGTGAATTATCAAAGCTCTTAATTAATGCATTTAACACTTCTATTAGGCAAATCAGTCCATTTAATCCCATTTATACGAAAGGACAGAGAGGAATTAAATGACTCAGAGTCGTAGAACCTGAGGGAAGCAGACTCAGCCAGCAGTCAGTCTTCCCTGGATCATTCGCACGTTTACTCCCACAGAATCTATTTCAAACAACTTCCCCTCTGATGTGCTGGTCAGGGTCCCTTCTGCTCCTCCTGAGGAAAGAATGGGAGCCTGCAGAACAGAACTAGAATCAATGAGAACGAAGGCTTTGTAACTCTTTGAGTCTCAACAGAAAAGCAGTGCCCAGAAATCTCAGATGACCTCAGCAGAACTGAGTTTTACTTTTGCACCTGCAAAGAAAGGACCCTACAGTGTCTCATTAGGCACCTTCATACTTTATCCCATTTGATTCTATGCTCTCAACAAACCTCTGACAGAGATCTATTAACCCCGTTTTACAGATGAGTAAGCCATAAATCAGAGAGGTGAAATAAATAGCTGAAAGTGAATTTTATTTGCTTTGTTTAGAATGACTGAGTTTGTAAAAAAACAATAAAATGTGTTAAAATCAAGAAAAACAGATCCAAACAAAAAATAAACAGCTGAAGCTAATAAGTGACATCTCATCACAGTGACATCAATTGTGGAGCGTCTGAAATTTTACCCTGCTTGAAAGCCAACAAGTGAGGCTGCCACCATTCCATAGATATTGGCAGAGAACATGTGATTCCTGGGTCAGAGACAAAGGACTCTATTGCTCACAGCACAGCAGGCCCAAGAGCTTCACGTTTGCATCAGTGCCTCTTGTTCCCCAAGTCCCACAAGGGTGATACAAAGAGGCCCAAGTGGATGCTGCACGCAGAGTGGGTCTGGGTCACTGCTGAGAAACCCGAGCTTAGGAAGCCCCAATCTTATAAAGGGCTGATAGCGAGTCTCCCCAACATTTTCCCCAGAGGGAGAAAGATTACTCTGGTCAGAAAACAAATCTGCCTTTTGTCTTGGACAGAGACACTACCACTATCTTTCAAGGTGTTTGCTGCACAGACATCCTTGAAAGAAGAGTCTGGAACAAAAACTGATAGAAGATGTGTAGAAACACCAGGAAGAATACACATTGCACAGTTTCAGTGTACTGAAAACTGTGAATTGCTGTAGCCAGGTTTGAGATTAGTGCCTTCTTTGGTTCATTTCAGTGCCATTTGAGCAAAACTTAACTGAGACTTTACTCTGTGCCAGAGACTGAGTTAAACATTGCAGATAGAGAGATGAAATGAAGCAACTTACAACGGGAGAAACAAAGGAGTAAAGGCAAAATTGCCCCATTGGTAATAAGGTCTGGGATAACGTGTAACACAGGTTAATAAGTGGGTGGAGAAGAGACACATTTAATACAGCCTTTGGGTTAGACAAAGCTGACACCTGAGCTGAGTCTTTAGAATTTGTAACAGTTTGAGGATGTAGACAGAGAATTCTAGGTAGAGGGAATAGCTTTAGCCAAAAAAGGTGCTGAAAGATGTTCAGATAAACATAAGAGATTCTGTCTCTCAAAAATGTCAAGTATAGGGCAAGGAAATGAGGTACATACTTTCAGCTATGTCAGCAGGGTCTGGGAATAAAGGTTCTTGTATGCAAGAATGCTTAGATAATTGTCCTGAAAAGAAAAGGAACCAATGGAGGGGCTTAGGCAGCTGAAGATAATTCTGGATGCTCTAAGGAGAATGGATTGCAGATTTGATACTGAGGCCAAAGAGACCAGTTAGGAGGCTGTTGCTTTTCTCTGAGAAAGAGATGAACTAGAACACTAGCAGTTGGGCTGGGGAGAAAAAAAAAAAAAAAGACACAACAACCCAGCATCCTAGACTCTTAGTAAACGCACTCTATTGGGTAGACAGATCCAGTGACTTATGGGACAATGGTGGTATGTCTGATAACAGTAAAATTTGGAAAAAAAACCTTACTACCCTGAGATATCAACTGGTGATTAATCATAGTGAATAAAGCTTCTGGAGTCAGAAAGACTTAGGCTTAAATCCAAGCTCTAGCAGCTCTGTGACTGAGAAAATGTTACTTAACTTCTCTGAGCCTAAGTTCCCTTATATGTAAGAAGGTGGAAGGCAATAACACTTATCATGTGAAGTTGTCCTAAGGATTAAATGAGGGGTAAGACAAAAACATGTAAAGTACTTGGCACAGTTTCTGGCGCATAGTAAATGCTCAAAAAATATTAGGTTTTTTTTTTTTTTTCTTAACAAGCCAGGAAACTCCCATTAAGTGTACACCCTGAAATCCAAACAGCAGCAGGATGGCATTAATATGTACACCATTCATGATTATTAAGTTCATCAAGTAAACATTCTAGGCCTCCTAGATCACATTTAAATGCACTCATATTATTCCTACTGAATCACTGAAGACCTGCCTAAGGACACATACACTAGCTGCAGTTACCTCAAGTGCTAAATGTAACAAAACTTCATTTCTATAAAAATGGGACAAAAATCCCTGTTTTCACTAATTATAATTAGCCTTCCCCCAATTAGTGTGAATTAGTAAACCATAATGACTTACTGAAGTCTAAGGCTTATTCAAAAGAATAAAATAGCTTTTCTGTTGACTTAAAAATTATACTGCTTTCTAGATGTCATTTCACTCTCATTTTCCTGTAATTCTGTATTTCGCTGAGAGGCAATGCAAGTGTACTACTGAAACCAACTACTTCAACAAAACAAGCTGGGGTCAAGTTTTCACTCTGACTGCAAAGCTTTGAAAAAGTTAATAAATTGTCTGAACTTCAGTTTCCTCATTGCATTCCTCATGTCTACTTCCCAGAGTCGAAGCTTACATGATGAGTGAGAGCATTGCTTTCCGTTCCTCTCTAAACATGTAAAAAAAAGAAAAACACAAGTTCCCAGTGTTTTCATAGTTTTGGCCCACAGTATCTTTGTTTTACTACACCCATCATGGTGTCTCTGGCCTCACTTCCGACTGGATCAGCTGTCTAATTCTCTTAGAAGTTCCAAGTTCAATTTCATGAAACATGAAATTTATCCAGCTCATGTATGTGAATGAGGTAATTGCACAAAGATTGATCTTCAGACCATGGACTCACTAGTCTTTGGTCAAATACCCACCCTAGTGCAAATACCCACCCTAAAAAACATCCTAAAATTTATATGAAACCACAAAAGACCCCAAATAGCCAAAACAATCCTGAGAAAAAAGAACAAAGCTGGATATATCGCACTTCCTAACTTCTAAGGATATATCACACTCCCTAATTTCTAATTATTTTACAAAGCTATGATAATCAAAACAGCATGATATTGGTAGAAAAACAGGCACACAGATCAATGAAATAGAATTGAGAGCTCAGAAATAAACCCATACATATATAGACAATTTACAACAAAGGAGCAAAGAACATATGATGGAGAGAGGATAGTCTTGTCAATAAATGCTGTTGGGAAAACTGGACAGCCATAGGCAAAAGAACGAAACTAGACCACTACCTCACACCATACCCAAAAATCAACTCAAAATTGATTAAAGACTTGAATGTAAAAATCTAAAGCCATGAGACCCCTGCAAGAAAATATTGGCAGTGTGCTCTCTGACATGAGTCTTAGCAATATCTTTCTGGATATGTCTCCTCAGGCAAGGGAAACAAAAGCAAAAATAATCAAATGGGACTACCTCAAACTAAAAAGCTTCTGCACAATTGTAAAGCAATTATACCCCAATAAAGATGTTTAAAAAAAAAAAAAAAAAAAAAAAAAAAACTTCTCAAAAACAAAAAAAACCCAAAAAAAAAAAAAAAAAAAAAAGCTTCTGCACAGCAAAGAAAACCATCAACAAAGTGAAAACCTACCAAATGGGAGAAGATATCTGCAAATCATATACCCGATAAGGGATTCATATCCAAAATGTGTAAAGAACTCATACAAGTCAACAACAAACATACAAACACCTGATTAAAAAATGGGCAGAGGATGCGATAGACATTGTTTCCAAAGAAGACATACAGATGGCCAACGGTATATGAAAAGATATTTAGCATCACTAATTATTAGGGAAATGCAAGTCAAAACTACAATGAGATAACCATCCTAACAGGTGTGAAGTGACATCATCAAAAAAGGCCAGAAATAAGAAGTGTTAGGGAGGGTGTGGAGAAAAGGGAACCTCCTGCACTGTTGGTGGGAATGTGAATTGGCGCTCGCTCTACGTATGGAAAGCCACTGTTTCATATGGAAAACAGTATGGAGATTTTTCAAAAAATTAAGAATAGAACTACTATATAATCTAAGCTATTCTATTCCATTCCTCGGTATTTATCCAAAGAATATGGAAACACTAATTCAAAAATATATATGCACCCCTATGTTCATTGCAGCATTATTTCCAAGATACGGAAACAACCTAAGATATGGAAACAACCATAGTGCCCATTAATGGATGAATGGATAAAGATGTGTGTATATATATAACTGAATACTACTCAGCCATAATAAAAGATGAAATCTTACCATTTGTGACAACACTGATGGACTTTGAGGGTATTATGCTAAGTGAAATAAGTCAGATGGAAAGAGACAAATACAAGATGATTCCACTCATATGTGGAATATAAAGAAAATGAAACATAATACACTAACAAACCAAACCAAATGAAAACAAACACATAGATGCAGAGAACAGTGGTGGTTACCAGAAGGGAAGGGGAGTGGAGGGAGGCGTAAATAGGTAAAGGGGGTCAACAGCATGGTGACAGGTGGAAACGAACCTTTTGGTGGTGAGCATGCTGCAGCGTATACAGAATTCTAAATATAATATTGCATACATGAAATTGCTATAGTATTAGAAACCAGTAAAAATCAAACAAAAAAACACTGTAGGAATCCCTGGTGCTAAGGCAGAATATGAAATGCTAGGAATGGGTTCCTTCCTTCACCCTATCCTACATGTCCAAATCTGACTAGGGCAATGAGGAGCCCAGGACCACTTTCTTCATAAAAGCTTATAAGTAAATACACCCAGGCTTATAATATTTTCCCCTCTATTTTCTGGCTTTATTTCCTCAGGAAAAAGTCCCAGAAACAAGTTTACTGAGTACACCGGGATATGGATCTATTTGTATGACTTTTGGAATGAACTGCCAATGTCCAACACCATAGGCAGTGCATACATAAATAGTCCAGTTTTATCACATCTTTGTTGGCATTGTACATTATAATTTCAGTTCCTTTTCTTCTACCTTACTCACCTTTTCTTCGACCTTACTTACTACCTTACTTACATCTTTAAGCATTGAAACACTTTACTGTACCTGTTAATCAAATATGCCTACAAATAATAGGGCAGAATAGAAAAGTTGCTAATGAAAACTAAACTCCAAGTGATTACTCTAGAGAATGATTTGAGTCACCAGTTAAAAATAAGGAAGAGAAAACAAATCTCATAAAGAGTGTCTGATTTTTCAATTCTCTCCACCAAGACAGGTCCGGACAAACAGTACTCAGCTTCAAACTTAGTTATTCCAGCCCTCTAGCTCCAGGAAGGGAATTGACAAAATTTTATCAAGCATTATTCTATATTGCATTGTGGGAGTTTCAGCATTTACCTAGAATGAAGGCGGCAGAATTGGAGGAAGTGAGAGCCCTACTAGAATTTCAAGACAGGCACAGTTTGTTCTGAAACTGTCAGGCTGCTCCTCAGAGAAGCCCAGTTCAACCTGATAATTAGCTTATGACTGAACTGTTCAGATTCATGTTGAGCGTTAGCAGGTCCCTCTCCTCTCCAAGCTCTGCTCAAGATGACTGATTACAGTTATAAAATTTGAACCACTAAGATTCTCTCCAACTCTGATATGTAACTTATACGAAATGTCATTTGGAAATTAAATATAAGATGAAAGTACAGGAACCTGTACTTTCCTGAGACGGATTCCTAACGCTAAGTTATTTTATGATTGTTTCAAACATTGATGCATAGAATGTGTTAGATCTTTTAATCAAGCATCTGAAAATATTCTTCTCACTATATTCTTGACTACAAACTTGGTCTCAGCCTCCATCATCTCTTGGGTTACTAACAGCATCCTCACTGGAATATCTACCTCCACCCTGGTTCCAATAGCAAGAGGGATTTTTAAAATTAAGACTTTATTTGTTTAAAGTAGTTTTAGGTTCACAGCAAAATTTAGAGGAAGGTACAGAGATTTCCTATATACCACCCCTCCAACCCGTCTCCATGCACGCACAGCCTTTCCCGTTATTAACATCCCCCAACAGAGTACATTTGTTACAACTGATGAACCTATTTTGACACAAACAGTCACTCAAAGTCCACAGTTTACATTACGGTTCACTCCTGGTTTGTACATTCTGTGGGTTTGGATAAATCTATGATATGTATTCATCAGACTTCTCAAGAACAAGTGAAGGCAATGCTTCAGTGGAAGTTTTAGAAATTACTGAAGGACATCGGCCAAACCGTTATTCAAGTAATAAGGCTAGTTTTGAACATGTAAGAACTCAAGGAATACCATACTCTTGTTTTCTTTCTGAGAAATATATTAAAGGATAGGCTCCAAGACTGACTAAAGACTGACTGGGGGAAATTTAATTTATTCCAGTAAAGATACAAACAAACTCTTTTACTATAGCTAGACAAGTTGATACTAAAATCTATACGGAAAAAGTAAACATAATAACAGTTATAACAATATTGTAAAAGAAGACCTACAAGGGAGGGAGAACTAGTTTTAATAGATACTGAAACAAACAGCTATACCTACTAAAACATACTAATGCATGAATAGACAGAAGGCCAACGGAATGAAACAAAGTCCAGAAACACATTGAACTATATATGAAAACTTAGTATATAAAAAAGGTAGTATCTCATATCAATGGGGAGAAGTTTTTAATAAATTATCTTAAAATAACTGAATATCCATTTGAAAAGCTTAAATGATATCATTTTCTCACATCGTATGTAGGAGTCAATTCCTATTAGAACAAACAAATGTAACAAATATACAACGATCCAGGTACTAGAAGAAAATTCTTTTATAACCTGAGTATAAGGAAAGGCTGTCCATGACACAAAGTTTATCACCAATTTAAAAAAAAGATAAATTTGTCTTTAAAATTTAAATGTTAAAATAAAAAATGTGAAAGATCATGGTAAATGTATATAAAAATGTCACAAGAAAATGGACAAATTGGGAGAAAAAAAATTGTGTTGAATATTCTGGATGACTAGTAACACTGAAATATAATGACTATTTTTAATTGGTGGGGAGAAAAATCAAAAATGGCAAGGGACATTAAAAACTGACAAAAATATGTTAAATGGCTTTTAAACATGTGAAAGCTGTTCAATCTCATTCATAATAAGAGAAATGCAAATTAAAATCTACACTAAAATATCATTTTTCACCAATTAGATTGGCAAGGTATTCGAAAGCTTGATAAAATCCACTACTGGCAAAACTGTAGGAAAATAGTTTATCATACATTGTTGATGGAAATAAAAAATGGTGCAAAAATGGAGAGAAATTTAGCAATATCTAATAAAACTACATGTTCATTTACGTCTTAACCCAGAAATCCACTAAGAATTTACCTCTTAACCCAGAAATCTTCTAAGAATTTAAATGATTTTAAAAGTCCAACACTAGGAAAATAAATTTGTGCATGGCTATTATTTACAACATCATTAGTAATTGCAAGATGTTGGAATCAACCTCAATGCCCAAATATAGGGTATTGGTTAAATAAACTGCTCCATCTACAGAATGGAATGCTACACAGCCATAAAAATGATAAGGAAGGTATCTATGAACTGATATGGAGTGATTTCCAGGATATATTGCTAAGTGAAAAAACACAACATATATATATATATAGTGTGTGATAACTTTGAGATAAGAAAGAAGGTAAAATAAAATAGGATACACATATCTGTTTACTGTTGCAAGATGAAATACAGGAAGAATAAACCAAAAGAACAATAAAATTGGTTACCTGCGGGAGATGAAAGAAAGACTGAGTGGAAGATATTTTTCTGAGTGTATGTTTTTGCATAGTTTTGACTTTTAGAAGCATGTTAATGCTCTACAAATTAAAATACATATGTACAACGAAATCAAAAAGGATGGGATAAAAGAAAAAAACTAAAAATGTGAACAGAAACAAATGAATCCTACTGTATATCAAATTGATAATATAACACGCAGAAATAACATCTCTGGTATGAAAATTGGAAGAGGGAGTCTGTTTTCTTCATTTATAAATGCAGCCCAGACATTTTCACAAAGAATTTGTATCCCTTCAGATCCCTACCATTCATATGTAAAAAGCATACTCGAGGTAGAGGTTGCATGTGTGTGTGTGTGTGTTTGCATGTGTATATGTGCCCTTACACGTGTGATGCATGTACATGGAAGAATGAGTGGACTGAACTAAAGAAGTCCTAAATTCAAATCCCCACTAATAATGAACCATCAGAAAGAGAAAACAAACAAAATATCCCCTTTAAAATCACATCAAAAAGAATAAAATAACTAGGAAAAAACTTAACTAAGGAGATGAAAGATCTATACTCTGAAAACTATAAAACACTGATGAAGGAAATTGAAGATGATACAAAGAAATGGAAAGATACCTCATGTTCATGGATTGGGAGAAATAACATTGTTAAAATATCCATACTACCCAAAGCAATCTACAGATTTAATGCAATCCTATCAAAATACCCATGAATTTTTCACAGATCAAGAACAAACAATCTTACAACTTATATGGAAACACAAAAGACCCTGAATAGCCAAAGCAATCTTGAGAAAAAAAGAACAAAGCTGGAGGTATCACACTCCCTGACTTTAGACTATACTACAAAGCTACAGTAATCAAATCCCAGATGTGGGATTTGGGGAAGGTAACTTATCCTCTAGTTTTCCCATATGCAAAATGTAGTTATTAGTGCAATCACAAGGGAAGATTACACTGAGGACTCAATGAGATAATGTGGTTCAGAGCATAGGTTGTAAAATCCTATTCCTGGATTCAAATCTCAGCTTGATCTCATTCTAACTTTGGAATCTTGGGCACAGTATTTCACTTCTTTGAGTCTAAGTTTCCTCTTCTGTACAATCGAAGAAACAGTCACACCTGCATCCTAAATTTAGGGTAAGGCCTAAATGAGTGTATTTCTTCAAATAAATGAGGTCATTCATGTAACGGACTTCACTGGAATATAAATGCCACAAAAACGCAGTTTCTTTTTCATTTTATTCACTGCTGTACCTTCAATCCTAGACCCTGCCTGGCACACACCCAGCACTCATCACACATCTGTGAAATGAATGAATAAAAGCCTTTTCCTGGTCCCCAATGCATAAAGAGTACATAAATGTTAGCTGTGTTGTCATTTTCTTCATAATTCTGAACATCCTTATTATTATTAATGTATATAAAGATGTTTTGGCTTCAAAAATAAGTGGGAAAATGTAGACAATCCCTTTTATTTCAAAATGTAGTGTTGAACATCATTGAATAACATAAAGAAGATTGACAACCGAGGAGTAATCTGGGAGAAAAAAATGGTTTGATGGCAGAAAGAAGTACATGCAGTCCTTTCTTGATTGGTGTGCCCACATTGGTTACTGTGGTGCCTCCTGTACCCTGTTCTCTAGCTTGAAGAGGAAAAATAAAAGAAAAAAAGAGCATCCAAAAGCTAAAAATACTCAATCTGAAACTACAAAAATGAGGTAGAAGCTCTGAGTATCAGTAATTGATCCCTTTGAAGTTTTATGTTAGGTGAAACTCGGGTCCCTAACAGAAGCTCCTGATCTCATTAGGGGAAAAGTAAATCCTTTAGAAATAAGTTTTCTTGTAGCTTAATAACAGGTTTCAGTTCTCCCTGAGAAAAAGTCTTGGCTAGATTACACCCCAGAGCCATACTTCTTAAAAACTCTGACAGCTGAAATTCTGGACTGAGCAACAAAATAGCTTTGGGAAGAAAAAGGGAGGTTACAGTTGGAAAAGGAAACCCAATCCTTTTATGGAAACCCAATCTATATGCTGTGTACTGTCATGCCACCATGGCTCAAATCAGGAAGGGTTTTGTTTTGGCTCTTCTCAGTTAAGAAATTATTTACTTTGGAAATGAGAAATTTTGTTGTGGAATAAAAATGGCATGGTTCAAAATGATAATTGGAGGTTTGCGGCATAAAGACCAATGTGGATTCAGGGCTTCTATAATGAAAAGACTGCAACCGGATCTTAAGACTCTTATCTGGAAAGAACACAGGTCTAGGTCCAGCTCTGATGTTAACTGACTGGTCACGTTGGGCAGGTTGTTTTTCCTTCTGGACCAGTTTCCTCATTTTTAAATACCAGGGGGACAAAAGAGGCAAGTTGGACTAAATGCCTTTAAAGCTCCTTTCCAGCTTTTCAATAACTACAAAAGTGACTTCAAAACAGGCACCGTAGTTCATCCATAACACAGAACACACACAGCAATGGCCTGCCACATCCTTCTTCTACACTAGGGATGGGAAGGGCAGTGGTGACACTCACTAGCATTTTCACGCCAGTTAGATCCATTTAACCTTTAGAATTCTGATTTCCCAAGCTTTAATCTTTTTTGTTTGTTTGTTTTTGGCTGCACCACACGGCTTGTGGGATCTTAGTTCCCTGACCAGGGATCGAACCCGGGTCCACAGCAGTGAAAGCCCGAGTCTTAACCACTGGACGACCAGGGAATTCCCCCAAGCTTAAATCCTGATACCCACCACTAATACCAGAAAGCCTTACTAGTTCCTCTGGACAAAATTCTCCCTGTACCATCATATTTGTGCCATAGCTGAGCACATGTGCTAGTCTGCCTTCTATTAGAAACGCTCAGATAAATGTCTGTCTCCTTCCTGTGTTGATGATCCTAGAAGATGAGGGCCCACGTACTGCACGCTGTGGGGTCCCCACTGTGCCTAGCACGGTGTTGCTCACAGAATTAGCTTCACCAAGTTTCCCTCGTTAGTAAACCTATGTAGCCATTCTCTCCGGTCCCCCTTCTCATCTCTTTTATAGCCCTCTGAAATGACTTTAAGATCCATTTAGAACGCAACACACTTTCTAAAGACAGGAAAAAGATTTTGTATACCTATTTGCAACGTATAACAAGCTTTTCTTTCCAGCCAGAACAAAACTTTCTTTAAAAATGCATCTATTCAGTTGGAAATTTCTCACTTTGGTGGGATTCAAAAGGTCTGTTACTGAAAAGTTAGTATTTTGTTTTTGTTTCCCGAAAGATAATTCCTCGGACCAACAATCACTTCAGTGATGAAACAGGGATGGAAGGAGAGAGTCAGCCCTTCCCTCCGTAGGTCTGCTCTTATTACACTCAGGTGTACCTCTCCTTCACGGTCTCATTTCAGGCTGGTGGGTCACTGACCTTGACAACTTTTGCCCACAGTTCAGGCAGTGGCTCTTTTTTGAGTGAGGTTATCACCCCGCCTGCCTCTGCCCTGACCATGACCGGTGTGAAGCCGACTTCTGCCCTTGCCCATGCAGCAGTATGGGAGCTGCATTTGGGCTGTGGACCCAAATGGACCTCTCACTACCCTTGTATGAGTGACTGCATGCTCCACTGTACAGAAGTAGAATCTGTATCAGTCCCAGGAAAATTCATGTTTTCTGTTTCAGCTTTTTCCAGAGCCACACAGTTTTGGGCTATCGTGTGCTACCAGCCATTAATGAAGCTGCTTTGGGAGACTCATTTGGCTAGTTTTCCTTGACTGTACCCTCCCTCTGCGAGCACCTTGGAGGAGAGAATAGATGAGTTATTGGCTGGTCCTCTAAGCACTGATCGTGAGAAAATCCAAAGCTTCCTCTCATGCCCCCTGAACTCGACAGCTTTAGCTGCCTTAAGATTCTTGGGCAGGTACAACAGGCAACACCCTGGCCAGGAAGCCAGGCAGCAAGACTCCAACTCTTGAGCCTTGCACTTACTTTCACTTAGTGTAAACGAGAAGATGGAAAAGAAGGAAGGCTGAGAGTTATTTTTTCCAGTTTCAAGAATGACTAGGTCTGAATACAACAATCAGAATTCTCTATTACTCTGTAGGATATTTCTGTGAGTTTGTTTGGGGAGGACTAGAAGGATGGAAGGCAATTATTTCCAAAGATGAAATCATACTTGAGGCAAAGAGTAGACTGTTTTAATGATTAAGCTACTTTCATTATTGAAAACAAGCTTTCCCTTGAAACCTACAGTTTAAAGGAAAAAATGCTTAGCAAACCCTAAATCATTGAATTACAGGAGAAAATCAGAGTAATTCTACACCCCCTTAATTAATAGGGAATGAACAAGCAGTTCAGCTACGGGTGGGATTTTTACTTTAACTCAATTTAAAACAGAAAAATACATATTTGTCTCTCTGTTAATTCTAAAAGAAATACACATAAATCCTAGGTGTATGCACAACACTTATAGGATAATACTTGCCTAGACACAGTTGTACATAATTATAGACATCTTATCAAAATCTTTCCCCCATCATCATGTCCATGAAGTTTTATGTGACAGGATGTGGAGTTACCTGATGGAAGGATAGACTCTTAGGAAATAAGTGTGGTATTACCCGAGACAGTGTCCAAAAGACATGTGAGTTCTTGTACCACTTTGCCCCAAAATGGTGATTCCATTTATGACTAAGAAGTCCTCCCATTGCCAAAGAGGAATATTCCATATTCCAACAGTTGTAATTACCGTGTTATTCTAAATAGTGAGCCAAACATTGTCTCCCTGAAACTTGGAGCCCATGATTGGAAATCTGCTGTTTGGGTTTGCCAAGTTCTACTACTTCAAATGATGACTCTTCAGATATGTGTTAGTATTTCTTACTTCTTTGGCAAGATAAACCTTTTCAGATCTTTCAACTGCTGCTTAAAAACTCTTAATTCAAGTAAACTGTCTTGTATGACCACCTTTTAAATGTGTTATATTCAGTGGCCTTTCTCTTCTGGTTTGAATAATGAGTTTCTTGTTTAATTTATATTCTAGATTCCCACTACCTGGTATTTTAGTTACTTTAACTGTTTGTTGTCTGTTTCTTCCATTAGGATATAAGTGCCTTAAAAACAAGTATTTGTTTTGTCCCTTGCTATACTTACTCTTTAGAATAATGCCATCACATAGCAGGTGTGCAACAAATATTTACTGTACAAAATTGAATAAACAAATGAATGTATCATTTATTTTTTAAAATAAATATGCTGAAGTAAAAATAAGAAAGCTATAAATCATCCACAGTTCTATAACTCAGAAAAAATTAACATTTAGTGACAAAGTAATGATTCACCTGAGATGTCAAGGTTATGCAGGAGTGAACCAGGAAGGAGGGAGGAGAGGAGAGGAATATTTCAGGGGAAAAAGAATGTGCAAGGGGCTGTGATGGAGGAAGTGCTAAGACAGACTGGCTGGAGGGGTGGTGTGAGGGAAACTAGGTGCCAGATCTGGGGCAGAGGAAGGCAGGGCCTCGACCATGCAGGAAGAGTCAGTCATGTACTCCTCGTGAAAGAGCTTTGTCTTCATCCTCTGAACCACTGCATGCCACTGAAGTGCTCCACGAAGAGGTGCTTGGGCAAATTTACATTAAAAAATCACTCTATATTATAGAGAACTAACTGGAGGCCCCACTATTGTCTGTAGATCTTCAAGGATCTACCCCAGGAATTCAGCAGCCCCACCACACAGGCTTCAGATGTCTTTCATCAAGGCTGGGTGGTTGAGGTACTTTAAAGCAGCAGAAAGATCTCTTATAACTTGTCTGTCTGTGTGAGGCCCTCTCCCTGCCTAACAGAGCTGTCCTCTCCCTGTGCTTTGAAGATCACTCTCAAACTAGGGACTGTTCTGGGTGACTTTGGACCTTCTGTACCCAGCCGCACTGGCATGGGCATTCTACTGAGTTACCTCCATGGCCACCAGGTCAAGGGGACATCCGCATTTCACCAAGCCCGACTCGACTCCGTAAGCCAGTTAGACTGCTGATAGTAATGATAACAATAACTGACACTGTAACAGAACCTTATAGTTTGATCCTCATAGCCAACTTGTAGAATAGGTATCACTGTTAACTCTTTTCATACAGGAATCAAAAAGGATCAGAGCACTGAAATAACGTGTTCAATGTTACAAGCTTAGGATAGAGCAGAAAAAGGATTCATACCTGGGTCTTCTGCCTCCAAACTGTATGCTTTCTTCATGCACCCTTCTTCCATAACTGGGTAGAAGGTTCTGTAAAGAAAGAGCTCCTATTTACTTGGCTGAAAGTTACTGGACTCATAACCCCCCTCTGAGGCTCAGTTGTCTCATCTGTAAACTTGGGATAATAATAGCTAACACTTACTGAGTATGACCTTCCCCGGGTGGTGTGCTAAATGCCTTCCATGTACTAGCCCATTACTTCTCACAACCCTACACCACTTGTGTTATCATTATTTCCATTTGTCAGATGGAAAAACTGAAGCACAGAGGGGAAAAGTGACACTGTCACCAGAGTCGACGCTCATCCATTCTCTCCCCTTATTTCCCATGTTAAGTGACCATCTTGCAAGGGCATGGTGTAGGGAGAGACACGGCACTAAGACTGAGGATACCTGGGCCCTCGTCCCTGTTCTGCTACCAAGTGGCTGCAAACCTGTTCAAGGTCATGACGTTTGGGTGTGCAGATTTCTACTGTGTAAAAAGTTCATAAGTCTATTGATCACGTCTTCACTTTCATTCAGCAGTAGTGAAGTAGATGTTTTACATTCAGAGATGAAGCTGCAAAATACCATTGAAATGACCTGATCCAATCCATTATTTTACTGATTCAGAAACTGGGGCTGAGGATGGGAAAATGACTTGTTCAAAATCATCAAATCAGGGTCAGAGACAGGATAAGAATCTTTGTCTCCTGATTCCTAGCTAAATATTCCCTCCTCTACTGCACACTGGCTTTCTTTCCCTATAAAAATCACAGATATTGCCGAGACTTTAAGGTGCTTTCAGAAACTCTTATTAAAGTTTAAAGACTCATCATCATCAATATTTAAACCATGCATTAGTCACTAATAATCATCGTTAAATGATTCCAGAACCACTACGATCAATGTCACCTGTACCTCATTCAATGGCATGTCTGAATGCCCAGCCTTTGTGCAAAGAAGCTTTTGTAATCTGGTGCATGTTGAGAAGTTGAAAGCGTGGATTTTATTTGTACACAGATGTTGAAACTGAGCTCTACAACAACAACTAGTTACATGCCTTTCTTTGCCTCAGTTTCATTTTTTAAAAACTTTTATTGGAGTGTAGTTGATTTACCACGTTGTGTTAGTTTCTGCTGTACAGCAAAGTGAATCAATTATACATATACATATATCCACTCTTTAAAGATTCTTTTCCCACATAGGTCATTACAGAGTATTGAGTAAAGTTCCCTGTGCTATACCAGTAGGTCCTTATTAGTTATGAAAAATCGAAGTAAAAGGTTGTGTATAATAAGTTGGTTAATGTTTGTGATAAAATGCCTCCAAATCCCATGACGCTGTGTCTGGCACAAAAATACGCATTGAATGAATGAAATTATTATAATTCGGGAAAGAAATTCACCACTTTTTCCTCAAATGACTTTCGGTTTCTTGCAGGGTGCTTTGGCGGAAGGAACAGGAATGAATCACATAACGACTATGCGAAGCACCCTGCCATGGCTTTAACTTCCTTGTCTGGATGCACAGCAACAGGTGCTACCACGTCTCTCTAGCAGAACTTGATGAAAAATCTTATTCTGCTTTGAATATTTAAACTATCACAGGGCACAGAAGAGTCACTGAAAAGCAAAATGGGCTCTTTCCTTTTGAGTAGGAAATGCTGCCAGACCTAATGGAGGTCAGTTATTCTTTCTGGCATCCCACATTTCCACCGGTCATAGGCCTGTGTTTAGACCCTTTGCCAATCGAAGTATATGCTCCATGGATCGACAGCACCCACACCACCTGAGAGCTTGTTGGAAACACAGAATCCCAGGCCACCTGTAGACCTACTGAACCAAAGCTGTCTTTAACAAGAGCCCCTACTCCCCAAACTCCCTGTGATTCATATGCACATAAAACTTTGAGGAGTTCTGCTTTAGAGCATCATTTCCCAAACTATGACATGGAGCACAGCCAGCCGGGGCAGTTAAACAGAAGTAGACTAGAGCCTGTGCTTTTTTACCAAGTTCTTCAGATGATTCTGATGGAGACCAAAGTTGGAAAAACACTGCTTTAGAAGACACAGGTGCACAGGATGAAAGGTGCTGTGGTGAGGACAACTTGGCTTTTGTTTTGTTTCGTTCTTAAAAGTGTGGATTTTGATGAAGTACCAGAAGGAACTGGGATCTAGTGGGAAGAGCACATTTCTGGGCATCAGAGGCCTAGAATTAGCTCTCCGAGTTCTAATAGCTGGCTTAAATCCTTTTGTTCAACATAAAAATAGAAAATCCCTGATTGGCTTACCTCGCAAAGTTTATGAACAAAATAATATAAAGTAAGTGGATCTGATTCCTCATTAGGGCCCTTATATTTGTTCTTCCCACTGTCTGGAATGCTCCTCTCATCAGTCAGCTGAAAGGTCAAGTTTTCAGAGAGACTTCTCTGAAGACCTAGTGGAGAGTAGATTCCCTCCTGCCTCTAACCTAGGGCATTCTTTATCCTATCATTCTGATTCTTTATCATTGTATTAAAAAAATTTTTTTATAGACTCCATTTTTTAGAGCAGTTTCAAGATTACAGAAAACTTAAGCAGAGATAGAGAGTATTCCTATACTCCATAGAGTTTGACAGGAACAGAGAGTATTCCTATATACTAAATCCTCTGTCCCCTGCACAGTCTCTCCTATTATTAATATCTTACATTAGTGTGGTATTTTTCTTAAAACTGATGAAATAATATCGATATATATTTTATGACAAATGCATAATGCCATATATCCACCATTACAGTATCATGTAGAATGGTTTCACTACCCTTAAAATCCTCCGTGTTCCTCCTCTTCATCTCTCCTTCCACTAGAACCCCTGGTAACCCCTGATATTTCTACTATCTCTGTAATTTTACCTTTCCAGAATGTCATATGGTTGAAGCAATATAATATGTAGCCTTTTCATATTGGCTTCTTTCTCTTTTCAATATGCATTTAAAGGCTATTCCATGCCTTTTCGTAACTTGGTAGCTCTTTTCCTTCTATTTCTGAATAATATCGCATTATATAAATGCTACAGAATTTGTTTATCCGTTCATCTATTGACAGACATCTTGGTTGCTTGAATTTTTAGCAATTATGAATAAAGCTGCTATAAACGTTTGTGCTCAGGTTTTTATGTGGACATGTGTTTCCAACTCATTTGAGTAAACACCTAGTAGTAGTATTGCTGGGTCATATGCTAAGACTATGCTTAGCCTTCTAAGAAATGGCCGAACTGTCTTGCACAGTGGCTGCACCGTTCTGCCTCCCCACCAGCCATGAACGAGCGTTCCTGCTGCTCCAAATCCTCACCAGCATGTGGTGCTGTCAGTGTTATGATTTTAGCCATATCACTGCATTTTTCACTACCAGAAATTATCTTGTTGATTTGTTTATGGACTTAATAGCTATCTTTAATCCACCACTAGGTCAAAAGTGAAGACTTTATCTATCTTGTGAACTGATCCATTTTACACAGAGCTAGAAAATGAAGGCCTGGCTCACAGTGGGCATGTAATAAATGTATGACTGAAGAATGACTAAATGCATGTTTACTTTAGGAATTGTGAAGGAGCTGACTATCATCTTCATTGATATCCTCACCTGTCATCCTCATTTAGTTCCAACTTCCATCAATTTTTTCATCTCAGTCTCTCTATATACATTTCTCTCTTTTCACAGTTATTGCCAACTCCCCATTCTATATTTTTGCCTTGCTGTTTGAGTTGGGGCAGGGGTTGCTACTTCATTATTTTTATTCAACATAAATGCAGCTCCAGAACTTTGAAACTGACTTAGCTCTGTAGGCTGTATTTTTTTTAACTCAGGTTTCTCTGTTTTCTCTGTGTTCTTCTTTGACAGGAGGACATAGCCTGGCTTTCCCTTGTTCCTGATTTGACGCTTTTGAGGGAGAAATCAAATTGACAACATGCAAGACGTATAACCCCCAAGAGCTCACCACTCCTACAAACTGATGAGATAAGAGCTCTCTCTGTTCTTTATCCATCAGGGATAGTACACATTTCTGCCAACAGCTTTCAGGGAGCAGGCTGGGTAAGACTCAGGAAGCAAGTATTTGGTCAGTGGAGCTGTGGACAGTCATACCAACAAGGCATCATTGCTGTTTCTAGAGAACTTCTGTAACTGAGCCTAGATTGCAGCTAGGTTTAAGTTGAGACCATAGAGATCAAAAGTTCAGAACAAAACTAGGAGAAGAGGGCTTCCCTAGTGGCGTGGTGGTTGGGAGTCCGCCTGCCGATGCGGGGGACGGGGGTTCATGCCCCAGTCCGGGAGGATCCCACATGCCATGGAGCAGCTGGGCCTGTGAGCCATGGCCGCTGAGCCTGCATGTCTGGAGCCTGTGCTCCGCAGCGGGAGAGGTCACAACAGTGACAGGCCCGTGTACCGCTAAAAGAAAAACAAACAAACAAACAAAAAAAAACCTAGAAGAAAAAGTTAAGAGCTAAAGAAACTGAGCCAAATTTATTTGTTCATCTATCTACTTTGTGCAAGCCGTTCCTCATCTGTTGTGCTTTCCGTGAGATCCAGTTAATCACCCTGACATCCCTAAGCAGGCCACTCGGTAGACGAATAAGCAATGAAATAGGATTTCTGCTCTGGCCACAACCTGCAGTGTGAAATCGGACAGGTCATGAAAATCTCTATTACCAGAAATATCGACTTCAGGGATATGGCTGAATTATTCTATATGATTTCCTCATAGACTAGCCAAATACATTTATCACTGGGAATTGAATAGCAAGAATGAATCCAGTGCAATTTTGCTTGAGCCTCCTGACCACAAGCTATTAGAATCAGTGCAGTGTTGGGAGCCCACTTCTTTCATCATGTATTTGAGAAGACTGAGGCCCAGTGAGGGAGAGAAATTGTCAAGGACTTGAAGTAAACATGTGGCAGAATCAGGACTAGAACCCACAACTGCTGCTTGTAATTCAATGCCCATCCTTGTACTTTTCCCTCAGATAGTCTCTTGATCCTTTCTGGTATGGTATTCAGCAGAAAATGCAACCATTGCTCCATTCTCCTTAATCGGCAGGACTCACCAATAGTTCCTGAAGGATAGTCAGTCACATGCACTGCTAATTCAGAGAGTGTTTAGAGTAGCTGAGTCCTATCTCTATCTTTAGAGAGCATGAGTCGTCAAGAACCCTTTCTTCTTCACAAGACACTAAGTCTACCAGTTGTTCTGTACTTCTTGGGGGAGACTTTCTAAAATTGCCTCTGACTATCCAACAATAGCCTGTTAATTTTAAAACCCACAATATTTAGGAAAAGGATTGTTCTTTGGATCTTTTATAAAAATGGAGTTTGCTCAGCCAATGAATTTTTCTTTGTTGTTGTTGTTAGAGATTTAGTTGAGGAATCCAGCACATTCCAAGCAGATTCAAACAACTTTTCAGTAAATAACTGAGTTTCAAAATCAGGCTTATTCTACTGATGAAAGCACTTGCTTATACATTTAGCCTTCTTGGAATTCCTTGGAGTACTTGAAAGCAATAAAACTTCATTAAAAGTGTTCTCCCCAGGGTTTTCACTAATTCAAAATCTTCTCTTCAATTAGTCCAAATTCATGAAGCTCCCCCCATGCTAATACACTTTCCATATGTATTCATATAGAATCTTAGACTTTGAAAGGACTTGGCAATCATCTCACCTTGCTTACTCAGTTTTTCTCATGGGTCTGGAAGATCAGAGTCTGAATGACTAGTTCAAGGTCTCACAGTGAGTTTCTTGATGGAAAAATTGATATTTGTCATGGCCTTTGATTTGCATATAATCACTTTTAGAAAGGCCCATTTTAAAGAGCTCATGAGATGTAAAATCTCCACTTTGTTCCAAAGAGCTGAAGCCTGTCTAAGAAGACATGGAGATCCAGAAAGCTAAAAACAGGCATAAGGTTTGAAAGCTGCTCTTAGTAGCACCTTTGTAATGACTATGGAACATTTTTGGTCAATAACAGCTGGTTGGGTTAGCATTACTTTTAAAAAAAAATCTTCCCTCCTCCTCCTACCTCTTCTTATTCCCTCAACCCTCTCAAATGAGAGGAAACCTTTGTGCCTTTGCCGAAGCTATACCTTTGACTCTCTCTAATAAGTTTCCCTTCATCCTGCCAGGCTTATCTCAAAGGAGATCTCTTCTGAGACGTTGTCTTCTGATCTTCCTAGCCCCAGGCAGTTATAACTCTCTTCTCTCTGCTGCCCCTAAACTTTATATGTATCTCTTTCACAGCACATTGCACATTATTTTGTATTTATTTCATATTTTTAACTGTCTCACTGCAAACTGTGAGATTCTACAGAGCAGGAGTCATCTTAGCTTTTATTCCCCATGCCTAGAACAGAGCAAGCAACATAATAATATGTGCTCCACAAACATTGCTTGCATTTCTTTCAGCATCTCTTCATTTCTGAAACATGAAACAAGCCCAGTCACTGTCATGAGGTCTCACTGACAAGTTCCTTTGGAGCCTTTGAAATTGTGAAGGGGAGAGCGGGAACAGAATTATCTAGCTTACATTCCAATGTTCTCTCCCTTTAAAATGAAGAGAAGGGACACACAGCCTCTTAGATGTTGCTTTCTACCCAGGAGAGAAACTAACTTGTACCCAAAATATGTGGGTAGAAAAAAATAAAGGTACTTTTCAGCAACTGTGATCGTGGAGTCTCAATTATTTCTTGTTATATTCCTATCCCCTGCCCTAATTCCACTGCTCATCGTTCAACCAAAATTTACTACTTTCTACAAGACAATGTGAGAATGATGAAAAGAAAGGGATTAAGAAGTTTCCAACCATTTTCCCATGCCATGGATTTGTTGCTATGGACCAAATGCTTAAAATAAATTATTTCCTTTGTTAGATATAATTTTCCTGTTTTACAGAAGATAGTAGTGGGACATAGAGGAATAAATTAATTTGTCAAATATTGTACTGATTTGATTACTGGAGTTGGGGGTTTGAACTGTCTGAGATCAAAGTCTATGCTTTTTTCACTGTAACTGGATATTAAAGAGAAAGACACAGCCCTTTTTGTGGAGGAGGTGGTTATCCAAGAATGGGCATCCTGCAAAAAAACATCAGGTACAAGCCTGCCTTGCATGGTTTGCCCTCAGTTACAGGACTGTGGGGACCTCAGTTTGGTGATGCTAGAGGAGTCTTGGAAGGCTGTCAGGTAATCTTACTGAGAGGGAGGCCAGCTAAGCCCTCCATTCTGTAATTAGTAGACAGGACATTAATTATCACAGCTCTAGGGAAGAACCAGCTCTTTCTCTACATCTGAGACTTTGTCCTAAGCAGCACGGGGGAAATAAAAACACAACCTTACAGACTCAAACTGGTCTCTGTTTGCAAGTCCCTGACTTCTTGGCTTCTGCATATTTACTGTGTTCCCAAACTCAACCACTTCGTGGCCTGTCATTGCTATGCAGACTGAAGTAATTGCTCTCAGGGAGATGGACTGTCTTGACAAAGTCATGAACATAAAAAAATACAGAAGCTGGTGCAGAAGAATGCTGATGTCAGTTAGCTTGGGTACCTGGTGTTATGAACAAAATGTTTGTGTCCCCCAAAACTCGTATGTTAAACTCTAACCTCCAATGTGATGGTATTTGGAAATGGGGCCTTTGCAAGGTAATTAAGGTTAAATGAGGTCATGAGGGTGGGGCCCTCAAGATGGGATTAGTTCCCTTATGAAAAGAAACACCGGGGAGCTGATACTCATTCTCTTTCTCCTTCTTGCTCTCTCCACAAAGAAGAGATCATCTGATACACAGTGATATGGCTGTCACCTACAAGGCAAGAGAAGAGGCCTAAGAATGAAACCTACACTGTGGTGCCTTGATCTTGGACTTCTGAGCCTCCAGAACTGTGAGAAATAAATGTTTGTTGTTTAAGCCACCTAGTCAATGGAATTTTGTTATGACAGTATGAGCTAAGACACCTAGACAGGCATAGTGGGGAAAGACAGTATGTGGTTGATTGTTAAGCCAAGAAACCTGAAATTTTATAATGAAGACACAGGAAATATGAGATTTTTAATAAGGAAAGTGACAAAATAAGGTATGGGATTTCAGAAGACCCAGATAGAACAGCCATATCTGATCCTCCCTGCTTCTATGTATTTCATTGGGCCCAGCCTATATGGAGCATTTCCTCTATGCATGGCACAGTGTTAGGAGTTCAGAGGCTGAGAACTGGATGAAACCTGTTAACCCTGACCTTCAAGGTAGCAATCACAGAAGAGCAGGTAAAATGGGAGGAGAGAAACTGGAGGGTGGGCTGAGTGTATAAGTAGCTCCTGGAGGTTTTATTTTAGAGCTCTACTCTTCACAGCCCATCATTTAACTTCTTTTCAGCCACATAGTTTACATGAGAGTGTCCTAGGCTAAGGAGGAAAATATCACCACTGCCACCCAGCTATGGGCATGCTGAAAGGACTGGGAAGTACCCAATCCTTGACATTCTTCATAAGAGGAGTTGCTACATGTCAGCAGCAAACTACTTGCAAATAGTAAAAGGTAAAACCTGGACTTGGTGATTAGAGTCCTGAATACTAAGGTGCAAAGACTCAGCTCAAAGCTGCAGTGGGCTCTCTGGGTTTTCTCCTGGGCCTTGCTATTTATATCCCAGACACTGCCCGGGGCTTGTGCCCAGAAGCTGCTTTTTCTTTAGGAAATAGATTCCTTGTCAATCAGAGATGATGTTAGAACTTAACTGGGAAGGAAACACGGAAAAGAGATTCCATTTTCAACAAAAATCAACAAAGAAAGAAAAATACTTAGGAATCAACTCAAAGAGAGAGACCTGTAAACTTTAGGAGGAAAACTATAGTCTCGTATTATACTATTTATAAGACCATCTGAACAAATGGAGAGAGAACCGTGTTTCTGAATGGGGAAAATGATTATTATAATATTTATTTTAATTCAAATTACTTTATTAGTATACCAATTTTATATTAATATCACAGTAGGATTTTTTTAATTTAACAAATAATTATAAAAGTACATTTAGAAAAAGAGATGCCAAAGAATAAAAGGTAAGATAAAAGGACAATAAATCAACATGTGATAACAGCATAAAAATAGAAAGATAGGGCTTCCCTGGTGGCACAGTGGTTGGGAGTCCACCTGCCGATGCAGGGGATGCAGGTTCGTGCCCTGGTGCGGGAAGATCCCACATGCTGCAGAGCGGCTGGGCCCGTGAGCCATGGCCGCTGAGCCTGCGTGTCCGGAGCCTGTGGTCCACAAGGGGAGCGGCCACAGCAGTGAGAGGCCCACGTATCACAAAAAAAAAAAAGAAATATAGACGCATGCAACAGAAGAAAAATTCCATACATAGAACCAATCCTATATAACTTTATAAAAGCTAAATATACTTACTAAAACAAGATAGGAAAGGTGATTTACTAAGTGGTATTTAAAGAACAAATTGAGAAAAAAATTCTGATTTCCAACTTAATTGGCACAATCAAATAAATTTTAGCTAAAGTCTTAAATATACATGTATGTGTGTGTATATATACAAAATCACATTGTAGAAATTGTAGTAATAAAATAGAATAGGCATTAAATTACAGGGTAAATCACAACTTCTAATATCTGAAGCAACAGATAAAATCTTGAGAATAAGTCTTTTTTTTAAAAAAAAAATCATGTTATTTAATCTTAAAACAACATTAAGATGAGCTGGCCTTCATCTTGGTTCTCTGGTGCCATAGAGTTTGGATGATAAATGTTCTCCTAGGCTGAGCAAGAAGCAAGGCAGTGGCCCATCAGGGGCCGAGGCCTGTCCAGCAGACAACTGAGTAAGAGGGATTCAGGGCCCTGTGAGAAGACGGTCAAGCAGGACAGTGGAGAGGTGGGGTTTGGACCAAGTGAGGAGGCAACCACAGTGGGTTCAGGAGATTGATTACATGCAGAGAGAGAAAGAAAATAAGTGAACAGATTGAGGATAATGACAGAAGGACGGAAAGGGTGAAAGTTAGGAAGCTCATAGTGTAAGACTGGTATTTGAAGTATCAGTGTGAACTCATGGTTTACATGGGGCCAGAATTTCTTGTACTTTGGTGGATTACCACACTCCTTTCTCTGTGAGCTCTGTTTTCTTAAGAGCTCTCTGTTGTTTCATTTGACAGACTCTGGCCTGGCTTTGGGGAGGAAGCTGAGGATGCAAGGAGGAGAGAAGACGTAAAGCGCCTTAAGGGTGAGGAGAGGGAAGAGGACTCACACTTAGCTCACCAAACACAGACCGTATGTCCTGAGAGGTAAACGTACTTCAGATCTGTCCGGATGCTTGAAGACGGCTCCCTCACTTCTGAGCGTGAAAACACTCCTGGGGTATAAGCCAACACATTCCTCTGCTGACCTTCCATACCATCACTGTTTCCTCCCCTTTTCCCACAGAAGTTGTGTGTGAGGAAAGATGAGCAGTACTCCTGCCATTTTCCCTTTTAGGTATATAACTCCAGTTTGGGGGTGCTGAAAAATGGAAATTTGACCCTGAAAGTGGGGTGGGACAGCCTCTGAGAATATCCTCACTCCCTCCTTGCGACAGATTCACATATGATAAAAGTTCTTCCTGAGTTGCTAAAATAATTATTTCAACAACTGTAAAATAAAAACTATATATGATAATAAAGTTTAACATAATTAGACAATTTTTTTTCTTTTCTTAGTTGTTTATGAAATAATGGGGCTTCTTACAATCAATGACATCTAAGATTTTAAAAACTCCATGGTATATCCTTGGACGGTAAACACAGAGATTACATAAAACTGTACATTGACTTCTCTTTAAACCTTAAAGAACAAATAATTTCAATATTATTCTATTCCAGGCCTACAGAAAAATTGATGAAGAACTCCCCAATTCATTTTGTGATGACAGTATAACTTTACAATCAAAACCTAATAGAGGGGCTTCCCTGGTGGCGCAGTGGTTACAACAGTGAGAGGCCCGCGTACTGCAAAAAAAAAACCTAACAGAGACAGTACAAAGAAGAAAAACTGCAGTTCAGTTTAAGCTACTAATACAGGTGCAACAATTCTGAACAAAATATTTTCAAAGGAAATCCAACAGCATATTAAAGCATAACATATCAAACTAAGAGAATTTATTCCAAGAATGCAATCATGGTTTACCATCAGAAAAAGCTATAAACATAATACCTTACATAAAAGAGAATAACCATAAAATTATATCAATAGTTACTGAAAAGTTACTTGAAATAATCTAGCAACATTTTCTAATAAAAATGTTAAGTAAATTAGCTCACAGGCTGACAATTTGCAAACATTAGCAATGAATGTTGGCATAAATAGTGAAATAAGCTACTTCCATTAAAAGCAGAAATAAGATAGGAATCTCCTACATTACCACTTACAGTCCATAGTTTTGATGTTTCTAGCTAATAAAGCCTGGAGGAAAATTAAGCTAAATAATCTGTATAAAATAAAATGAAAGGCAATATATGTTTTCAGATGCTATGATTATATACCTAGAGCAAAACAAAAATTCTAGTCAAAATAAAAGAACAAAAATCTTACTTGAATGATAATAGAATCACATAAAACAGTTATATATGATAAATATGCACAATTCATTCATTTTTTCATTCAACAAATATTTGTGAACAGTTATTTTATGCTGGGTGTTATTTTGGATAATAGAAATACAGAGATGAATAGAAGTTTCCATGGAGCTTATATTCTGAAGGAAGGGAAATAGATAATAAACAATTTTTAATTAATAAAATTTCAGATAGTGAACACTGTGATGAAAATAAAGCAGGGCTGTAAAATTGAGCATATATGTATATAAACAGAGATGGGATAAGAGGGGTTCCCTCAAACGTGGTGATCATGGAAGGCTCAGGAAGGAGATGCCATTTAGGTTAAGACATGAATGTCAAAATTCTGTAGTTTTTATTTTCAGAATAACAAAACAGAAATTAAAAAAGAAAAAAGTCTCTTTACATTGGCAGCAAATTTCTAAAGTGTACCTAGGTCAAATTTTAACAAAAATGTACAGGACCTATAAGATAAAAACCCTATAATTATTATATAATTTATATGAAGCTATTCCTGGATGGGAATATTAAATACCATAGTAATATCATTACCTCTGATATTAATATATACATTTAATGCACTCATTAGTGAGCATTGCCAAGGTAACAGGAGGTATGAAAAGAAAGAAATCTGCTACTTGGTTGGGAAACTAAGAAATTAGAGGGGAAGAATAAGATGAAGGATTTGATTTTAGACATGTTGAATTTGAAATGCCTGTGGGACATCTAGGTAGAGATGCACCAGAGGAAGTGAGTTCCAAGTCTGCAGCACAAGAGAGAAGTCTACACTGAGAATCTCTGTTACTGACTAGCAAATTGGTCCACCTAGCATGAAGTCTGACAAACATTAGACCCTCAATAAATGCCTGTACACAAATTGAGTGCCCCACCTAAATGTGCGCTAGCCTTGTTAAATTTTCCTCTGGGGGATGGTAATTTGCAAACAAATGGGTAACTTGTTCTAGGATACAAAAAAAATTCTATTGATATGACTGATGTGAGACGGTATTTCATGTTTTGATTTGTATTTCCCTTATGATCAGTAGTATTGAGCATTTTTTAATGTACTTGATCATTTTTATATGTTTTCTTTGGAGAAATGTCTATTCCATTCCTTTGCCCTTTTTTTTTTTTTTTTTTTTTTTTTTTTTGTAGCCCTCCTTTGGCCATTTTTAAATTTGGGCTATTGGTTCTTTCACTCTTGAGTTGTGGGAGTTTCTTACATATTTTGGAGACTGACCCCTTATCAGATATATAATTTGCAAATATTTTCTCCCATTCTGTAAGTTGCCTTTTCACTCTGTTGATTTTTTTTCTTTATTGTGTGGAGGCTTCATGGTTTGATCTAGTCCACTTGTTTATATTTGTTTTTGTGACCCGGATTTTTGGTGTCATAGCTCTGAAATCATTGCCAAGACAAATGTCATGAAGCTTTTACCCAATGTTTTCTCCTAGGAGTTTTGCAGTTTGGGGCCTTAGGTTAAAGTCTTTAATCTAGGTTGATTTGTTTTCTTGTGTATGGTGTAAGATAAGGGTTCAGTTTCATTCTTTTACACGTGTACATTCAGTTTTCCCAACATCATTTATTGAAGAGATTATCCTTTCCCAATTGTGTATTCTTGGAACCTTTCTCAAAGATCAATTGACCATATATGTATGGGTTTTTTCTGGGCTCTATTCTGTTCCATTGGTCTATATATCTGCCTTTATGCCAGTACCATAATGTTTTGATTACAGTAGCCTTTGTAATATATTTTGAAATAAGAAAGCATGATGCCTCCAGCTTTATTATCCTTTATCAAGATTTATTTGGCTATTCAGGATCTTTTGTGGTTCCACTGAATTGTAGAATTGTTTTTCTATTTCTGTAAAAAAAATGCCATTGGTATTTTGATAGGCATTTTATTGAGTCTGTAGATTGTTTTGGGTAGTAGAACATTTAAACATTATTGTCTTCCAATCCATGAACATGGGATATCTTTCAAATTGTTTATGTCTTATTTCTTTCATCAGTGTTTTGTAGGTTTCAGTATATAAGTTTTCAACCTCCTTAGTTAAGTTTATTCTGAAGTAGTTTGTTCTTTTGGTGCTATTGCAAATGGGATTATTTTCCTAATTTCCTTTTCAAATATACAAAATGCAAGTGATTTTTGAATGTTGATTTTTTATCATGCAAATTTACTGAATCCATTGATTAGTACTAACAGTTTTTTAATGGAGCTTTTAGGGTTTTCTACATATAGGATTATGTCATCTGAAAGCAGGGATAATTTTACTTCTTTTCTGATTTGGATGATTTTTTTTTTTTTTTTTTGATAATTGCTCTGGCTAAGACTTGCAGTACTATTTGAATAGAAGTGGTGGTGAAAGTTAGTATCCTTGCTTTGTTCCTTATTTTGGAGGAAAAGCTTTTAGTTTTCACCATTGAGTGTGATGTTGTTGTGGGCTTTTCATACATGGCCTTTATTGTGTTGAGGTAATGTCCTTCTTATCCTGCTTTGTTGAGTTTTTAATCATAAAAGGGTGATGAATTTTATCAGATGTTTTTTCTACATCTATTGAGATGAAAAAGAGAAAACTCAAATAAAATCAGAAATGAAAGCAGAGACATTACAACTGATCCCACAGAAATAAAAAGAATCATAAGAGACTACTATGAACAATTATATGACAACAAACTGGAAAACCTAAAAGAAGTGGATAAATTCCTAGAAACATAAACCATTTGAAGATTAAATTGTCAAGAAATATAAAGTCTCAACAGACTTATAACTAGTATGGAGATTGAATCAGTCATCAAAAAACTATCAGCAAAGAAAAGCCTGGGTCCAGATGGCTTCACTAGTGAATTCTATCAAACATTTAAAGAAGAATTAATGCAAAGTTTTCTTAAACTCTTCCCAAAAACTGAAGAGGAGGGAACACTCAAAGCACACTTTGAGGCCAGCATTACCCTGATACCAGCACCACACAATGACACCACAAGTAAAAGAACTATAGGCCAATATCCCTAATGAACATGGATGCAGAAATTCTCAACAAAATACTAGCAAACCAAATCTAAAAGCACATTAAAATGATCATACACCACGACCAAGTGGGATTTATCCTCGGGATGCAAGGATGGTTCAACATACAAAAATCAATGAATGTAATACACCACACTGACAGATTAAGGCTATAAATCACAGTTGTTTCTTTTTATATGGCACACATTCTCATCTGCTTTCTGAGAGCAAATTAGAACTCGAGCAGTCACAAATAGAAGCAAATATCTAAGACTTTAAAAACTGGGGAAGGCATTTTGCATATCAGAATAGACTTATAGAAAATCAGTCAATGTACCTGCTAGACATTTGAACAGATCTAAGGAAAACTGAGTCCAGTTCCTGGCCAAAAATTATATGTACGATTTTTTTCAGGTCTGACCATAGGTAATTACAGAGACTTTACCTGTCAGATTTCATGTGGGAAATCTCTCTCCATAACAGACTTAGTGTAGTCCTGATAGGAAGCTGACTCAGGATGCTTTGTCAAGTCATGTTCTTACTCACGGCTGCATTCAGAGTCTAGGTGCCTTTATTCAGAGATCTCTAACTGGGGTTGTCAGCTGACACCTATCTCAGGTGTCTCTGCAGAGGCTTCCTTATGGCACTCGGGGGACATTGAAGACACTTTCTCTACTCTGATTCAGTACTCAGTACTTTTCCACTTCTAGTCCTCTCCTATCACCTTTCTTCAGCCAGCGAGTCCATAAAACTGCAGGAACCTTGTGTTGGGGGTACCTTGGCAGTGAGATGACTCCCACATCCACGCTGATTCACCTGGTTACACCAGGCCATTGCTTAAAATGGAACAGGGGAGAGTTGGCCCTTTATCCAATTTAGTCTTTTGCTTAAACTATCACAGTAGGTGATTAAAGGCTTGATTTTTAATTTTGTTTTTGGCCTGTTGTTTAACCAACTATTCTGACACCTGGTAGCGCTCAGCTCTCTTTCTAGCTCAGCTGAACCTTAGACATAAATCAAATCTAAAACTTGCTTAGTAAAAGATGCTCAATTCAGAGATTGGAAAGTCCTCGGGACTTGACTTCTAGAAGGGACTGGAGAACAGATTTTCTCTTGATTTGGAAGCCACGATGAAACTCTCACTTTTGGAAGATGAATGAGTAACATTATCAAAGCTAGGTGAGCTGTGGGAAACACTCCCCAGTTACTCTCACTCAGCAAGAGGAAAACTGATACCCAGGGTGGTGATGACTGGCTTAAGGCAATACAGGCATACCTCACTGTATTGGGCTTTGCTCTACTGTCCTTCAGAGATATTTCATATTTTACACATTGAAGTTTTGTGGCAAGCCTGCATAGAGCAAGTCTATCGGTGCCATTTTTCCAACAGCATTTGCTCACTTTATGTCTTTGTATCACATTTTGGTAATACAATATTTCAATAAACTTTTTCATTATTACTCCATTATAGTGATCTGTGGTCACTGATTTTTTTTTTTTTTTTTTTTTTTTTTTTTTTTTACTCAGCAGCCATGGCCCACGGGCCCAGCCGCTCCACGGCATGTGGGATCCTCCCACACTGGGACACGAACCCGTGTCCCCTGCATCGGCAGGCGGACTCTCAACCACTGCGCCACCAGGGAAGCCCCCCGGTCATTGATCTTTGATGCTACTATTGCAAAAACATTTTGACTTGCTTAAGGTTCAGATGATCGTTAGCATTTATTAGTAATAAAGTATTTTTAATTAAGGTCTGTACACTATTTTTTAGACATAATGCTGTTTCATTCACTTAATACACTACAGTATAGTATAAACATAATTTTTATATGCACTAGGAAATCAAAAAATTTGTTTGACTCACTTTATTGTAATATTCACTTTGTTGAGGTAGTCTGGAACCAAACCCACAATATTTCTGAGGTCTACCTGTCCATGATTAGTAGCAGAGACAGGACAGATTCTACATGAAGCACCATGCTCATGCTTTGTCTTTGTAAAAGAGCCTGGCCATTATAGAGAAATGAATGAACAAGAGCTTGGGTTCTGATTTGACAGACATTCTTCTTGGCCACCATCATAATCTCTCTTTGGAGCCCTGCCAGTTGCCCATCTCCTGATGAAAGTCTGCTTGAGAAGTTTAGACACACCCTGACCAGCACCAAGTACAGAAGTCCCGCATCAACTCTTTAATCAGGGAAAGGCTCAGCATCGGCCTATTTACACTGATTTAGTGGTTTATTAGACTATTTAGTGGTTCTCAACTGAGGGTGATTATGCTCCTACAGGACCTTTGGCAATATCTAGAGATATTTTTGGTTAATGTAACTTCGGAGGGGTTGCTCTGGGCACTTGGAGGGTAGAAGATGTGACTGCTGCTAAACATCCTACAGTACACAGGACAGCCTTCCAAGACAAAGAGTTATCAAGTGCTGAGGCTGAAAACCCCTGTATTATACCATTTCAGATTAAGGATCTCAGCCACAAAATGCATAGGCTTGGGAAGTCCCCTTCTTCTCTCTGTTCCTCAGTATTTCCATCTGTAAAATGGCTGGAGAAGCTGATTTCTGAAATTGCTTCCCATTCTACTGCACCATAAGTAGAGCTGTATTTTCAGAAATTGAGAGTAGTTTGATGCTACAAAAAAATTTTTTAAACCGTATTTCTTACTTCCCCCCCACCGCAGTCTGCTTTTTGCTGACTAACCCAGCAGTCCAAGGAGTTAATCAGTACTTCATCTCCCCATTTGTTTATCCAGTCTCCACTCTGACATAGAGCCATCCATATTGTGGAGGCCCACCTCATTAATAAAGAATCCTGCAAGGGTTCCTGTCTCACTGCCCAGCTCCTTCATTTCTACATCCTGATTCAGCAGAGAAAGACTTGTGTTTCATAAGGATGTGTCTGACTGCCAAAGTGTAAGGAAGCTAGCTGCCGACAGAAAGTGCTGACAGGACCTTGGGAGCTGGGTGCTCAGCAGGACTCTGCTAAGTGCTGGCATTAACAAAAGGCATTTTTCAAGCCCTTTTTTTCTTTTTCTTTTTTTTTTAAACATCTTTATTGGGGTATAATTGCTTTACCATGGTGTGTTAGTTTCTGCTTTATAACAAAGTGAATCAGTTATACGTATACATATATCCCCATATCCCCTCCCTCTTGCGTCTCCCTCCCACTCTCCCTATCCCACCCCTCTAGTTGGTCACAAAGCCGTTTTAATGATAACTGTGAAAAGGAAAAGAATGGGTGAGGATGGGGTCATCCCTGCAGATGCAGCTGAGTACAGACATTGGGGAAGAGACAGGAGGAAGGAAGGGAAAGCAGAGGAAGGCAATTAAGAGTTTTTTTCCTATGCTTCTGCCTTATTTTATTTATTATGTCTCTGTATGCTGGGTACAGTCAAGTGTGAAAGATCCTATTCATGTTTCCACTCCTGCCTTTCATGCAGCTCTACCCAGTTCACTTACTGAGAGGATCATTTAAACATCTGGTCTAAGATATTAAAGCTTAGAGACACACATAACGTTTTTACTAGTCACAACTGAGTGTTCCTTACAGGCGCTGGCTTCATGAACCACAGCACTGAGATGACTCTGAATATCTGTCAACTATATGTTCTTTCTAATCAAAGATGACTCTCACTGAAGCTGGGTACATCTTCAATTGTAGTGCTTAGAATCCTCATGTATCTATCATTTCCAAATATTTGAACACAACAGCGTGCGTAGGAAAGGGAAGAAACAGAAGTAGGTGGGCAGGAAGGCAGGTGGGAAGGAACTTTCTGAGTTGCCATGCTGTGTGGTCAGGAATCCCTGAGTCCTCAAATAAGATGGAAATGTAGAATATTTTTCAAGAAACGAAACTATTTTTGATAATAAATTTAATTTCTCAGTGCAGCAAAACATATCAAAGCAACTGTGATCTTTCCTGTCTATAATAGTGCCAGCCTGACATTTCACCTATCTGTGGAAGATGTCTCCAGTCGGGCAGCCTCTGCGGCCAGAGTGTCATCCGAAAATTGAGCGGAGAATGAGACAGTATCAGGACACTGAGAGGCAAGCTCTGGCCTGACTACTGAGGAGGTGGAAGGCAGAAACAACAGATTTCCACTTAACACTTCAAGCACATGCATACTGATTTTCCCATTTCTCCAGGGGATATAAGAGAGGGCAGACATTCCGATGCCCAGCAGCTGGGATAGTGCCTGTGAAAAGGCAATTTTTATTAAAGACTGAGATTTGCTTAAGCTGTAACAACTAATTAGATGCAGAAGTGGGACTAACATTGGCTTCCAGACTGATGATGTCCTATACCAAATCCAACAGTGATTCCAGTCACCAGTTCCCCAGTACAGGTCTAAGTCATTACACACTATGCTTCAGAAGATAAACAGCTTTAGAAACAATCACCAGAAAGATCTATTTTAATAAAACACCAAGAAAAGTGTTCTTTAAAAAGAATTAAAGAGGGAGGAGATATGGGGCTATATGCATATGTATAGCTGATTCACTTTGTTATAAAGCAGAAACTAACACAACATTGTAAAGCAATTATACTCCAATAAAGATGTTAAAAAAAACGAATTAAGATTTTTTTAATATATATTTTGTTTTTAAATTTTGTGTTTGTTTTTTTCTAACGCCATAGAGGGAAAAAAAGCTCTAGTCCAGGATGTAGAGTAATGTTGAGGAAGACTGGAGGAGATAGACATTACTGTGAATGGCCCTGCAGTGCCAGTCTTGGTTGCTTAAAGAACAGTGAGATATAAAGGCAGTCGTCATAAAAAGAAGTCTTACTCACCTGAACAGGGCTCTGCTTCCTCCTCCCCCATGCGTTCCTGGTATTAGTTAGCCTGAAAAAATATCTTTGGTCAATAAGGAGTAGTAAAAATAAAAATAAAGTAATATACTCTATGTAATTATAAGATAGGAGAAAAGGAAAAAGGGAATAAGAAAAAAAGTAGGAGATGAAGAACACTCACCAGAAAATATGCTGTTACCTAGTTGATGAAAATTGTAACCAATATATCCAACATGGATTTTAAATAATGAAGCAATCATATCCACAAGATGAAAACACATCAGAGGTATATGGACATAGCAGAGGGAGGTATGATGTGACAACAGAAGGAGATAAATCACAAGCTGACAGAGCCCAAGGAAAATGATCACGTAAGCAACTGGAGGCAACCCCAAATGGAGGAAACAAGGCCGAACATACTACAAGGGGCATGAGAAGGGAATGATGATCACAAGCAACATGGAATTTTTAAAAAGAGAAAGAAATAATAAATGTATTAAAAGGAAGGGACATTCCAACTATGCCTATTAATAGCCTCCAAAAATATTAATATACCCAAAGAAGAGAAATAAATAGTGAGGCAAAAAAGCCAAAGATATAAATCAAAATATGTTTTCAGAACTAAAAGATTGAAATGTGCAGACTGAAGACACTGGACATCAGACAGTGAAGACTGGTGATCAATGGAAGACAGAAAATAAACAATAATAGTCCTATGACTGCCTAACTCACTGCCCTGAGAGGATTTCCAGACCACAGAGCAGGCATGGGACACCCAGGCAAAACCCTGTGGGCTTCCTGAGTTGAGAAAGGGAGCTGACACTTTGGGAAGACCAACGTGGCTAGAGTTGTCAGGGCAGAGTATCTGAGTTCCTGTTTCTCCTACCTAGACTGGACCAAAGGGGGAAAAAAAATAAAAATCTAAAGAAAATGGAAACTTTTCAATGAAATATAAATTATGAAAGCTGGCTTCAAATAATATAATAAATTTAAACCAATCCATTATCATAAGAAATAGAGAAAGTTATCAAATGTATCCCTAAAAAAATATTAGATTTGACTGATTTCACAAGAAAATTTACTTTAAAAAAAGTAAATACAGTTGACCCTTGAACAAAACAGGTTTGAACTGTGCAGATCCACTTATATGGGGATTTTTTCAAAAGTAAATACTACAGTACTACACAATCCACGGGTGGTTGAATGCCCGAATAAGGAACACTGGATGTGGAGGAACCACAGATACGGAGGGCTGACTATAAATTATACACAGATTTTTGACTGTGTGTTGAGTTGGTGCCCCTACAGTTGTTTAAGGGTCAATTGTATCTCCAATACGATTTAAACTCTTCCAGAGCATTAAAAAAAGAAGAAAAAATTCCAAATTCATTTTATAAACTTAGCATTGATAACAAAACTTCTGACAAAGAGAATAAAAAAAGAAAACTAAAGAAAATATCAGTTAGGAATATTGATGAGAAAACATAAACAAAATATGGTCAATTAAAATTGCATATTTAGCTAGGTCAATGGACTGTACCAGAATGTCTATCTCAAAATTCCAATTACAAATGGGAATTTACTATAGGTTCAATATAACATTTCAAATAACTGATGAAAATATGGGTTACTTAATACATAGAAAAAAATAAGTAAAATACATTTCTGCACATTCATAGACCAAACTAATCCCACAAGTAATTTGGACTATTATTTAAATTAAAAAAATAAAACTATAAAAGTATAAAAGAAATATGGATAATTATTTTTAATAACTTTGGTGTAGGAAAAGCCTTTTTAAGCATAATACAAGTCTGAGAAACCATAACATAAAAGACTGATAATTGACTCAGTAATGAAGAAATTGCTGGTAGGGTAGGCTGGAGTAAAGATGGAACAACAGTGGCCATGAATTGGTAATTGCTGGTAATGGATGATACACACGCAGAAGTTTATTGTATATTTCTTTCTGTTTTTGTTATGTTTTACGTTTAAATACAAAGGTAAGAAAAGTTAAAGAGAGTGTTATATCATATAAATTATTAACCTAAAAATTATCCTTTTCTTATGTTTCCCAACAGGTATAGCACATGATACTTCTTCCCATTAGAAAGACAGAATTTATGAATCCACACTAGAGTAATAAAAGAATTACATGTCTCTATTGACTATTACTAGATACTAAATTGTATAAGGAAGTTAGTGGATTAATCTATGCATTCAGCGGCATCAACATGAGATAATAATCAAGCATTTTGTATGGCAAAAGACAGGAAGTTTTTTAAGTTCAGAAAAAAAACCTGCCAATATAAACATGTACATTTTAAAAATTCATTTTTGAAATCAAATGAGGTACAAAAAAGCCAGAACAATTTTCAAGGCAAAAGACAAAGTCAAAGGACAAATGATAAACTGCAAAAGAAAATAAATGCAATCCACATCACAGGTTTCTATGCACAATGCTCAGGATAAGCACTATATGCATCTTTTGGAGACCCGTTGGCAGAGGGTCAGCAAGTTGCATGGGTCCTATTCTCTTGAGAAATGGAAGGATGTATGCTTGGCTCAGGTGCTGCTAGGGAGAGGAAGAGCCACTAACTCATCACCAGGTAACCATGAGAGAGCTGCTAAAGATGCCCACAAATATTCTCTTCTGTCTTTTCACACAAAGAACTCATTTCACCAATATATAAAGAGTTCCTATAAATGAATAAAAAGACTGACAATACTAAAATTGGCAAATGACCCGAAAGCTCATTAAAAAGGAAAAGTACAAATGGCTCTGAATACATGTAGAATTACTCAGCCCTAGTAATAATCATACTGATGCTCATCTAAGGGAGGGAGAGATATGCAATTGGAGAGGGCATTCACAGGGTTAAACTATATTGTTAATATTATATTTCTTTGGCTGATGGTGGGTACAAAGATTCTTGTTGAATTATTCTTTATACTTTTTATGTTTAAAAGTTTCATAATAATATTTTATAAAGAAGAACACTATAATAGATGTATCTTGTTATGCTAGCTATATTGTTTAACTAGGAAAATACTGAAAATATCTATCTTTAATGTTGTTTAAATAAATTATATTGCCTTTTTCCAAAGTAATAATAGGCAGCAGATTTAAAAGAATGAGGCAGTTCTGTATGTACTGATGAGAAAAAAATCACTGATATATAAATAAATATAAAATCATCTTGCACAGCCTTGTGTGTAGAATTTCTCCATTTATATAATAAATAGAAACTGTAAATAAAAGTAAATAAAATTATGTGAGTAAAAAATACAAACAGATATGGATACACATACAGACTGTCTCTTGATGTATCTATCAGAAATTGATATCAATTATTGCCTCTTGGAGGGGAACTAAATGGTAAAGAGACAGGAGTACAGGGGTAGGAAAGAGGAAATTTATCGTTAATGTATGTCCATCTGAAAACATTTGGATATCCTATCACTGGAAGGCATTACCTATTCAGAGAGTATATAAACAGTTTAAATGAATGGAAGTGTCATGAATATCCTTTATGGCATACTTTTAAAACATTCAATATAATTTTCTACAAATATTCATTGAATGCCTACAATGAGTCTACTCTGGTACATTTTAGGATTATAGCATATCCTGCCTTTAGTAACTTACATTCTAATGGTTGGGAACATTTCTAACCAGCCTCCCTCTCTCCTCAGTCCAAAGTCTTCAGTGGCTCCCCAGCCCTGCAGTCTCAATTCTAGTCTTCTTTTTGGAATCTATACACTCCACTCCCACATTCTCCTTCCTTTCCTTTTCATTACTCCCTTGGTCACAGCCTGTGCTCCAGGCAAACTTGATGATTTGCTGCTCCCAACACATACCCCCAGTTTCGCAACCTCATACATTTTCTCATCCTGTTTCCTCTAATTAGGACCTACTTCCTTTCAACTACATTGTCCGAAAGTTTTTCCTTTTTATGGCTCAGTTCAAAGACCATGACTTCTGCAAATCCTTGCTTAACCTCTCTGAAAGGAAGCTTTCTTTTGTCTCCTTTACCAGTTTTAATTTCTCTTACTGCATTTTACCTTATATTGCTTTTTTATAGTTATGAAAATTTTATAAGTATTCATTCTTGAAGGCAAGGGCTATTTCCTAGACATCTCTGGATCTCCATAAGGTCCTAATACATTGTAATTAGTAAACATCAATCGTTGATTAGTAAATGACCAAAATAATGAACAAATAACTGAATTGGGGAATGCAAAATTACTGTAAAAGGCAGCATGCATATCCATCAAAAATAATTTAGTGTGCAGCTGATACGTGGTCTTATCCCAGGAAAAGTGGAATATCTAACAGGAGTGCCTTAAATCTGATTGACCTAGAGAAGTACTCCAGAGGGCATCAAGTGGAAGCAGAAACCTCCCAACAGACTCTTTCCACCCTCCTTCTAACCCTGAGCAAGGCACCTTCTCATCATCCGCAATTTATGAAGCCACAGGACTGTGTCCATCGGCCTGGCCGATATACGGATTTTTCTATACAGGGCTCTCAAAGTTTTTAGACATGATGAAGTATAATCCTGGTACCTATCCCAAACTAAATTAACATGTTTATTACTTTTATTTAACGGCATTTTTCTGTACATCCCATTTGTTTCAGCTGGAAAGCTAAGGATTATATTCGTTTTAAACCAAGGTCAAAAATAACTCACGTTTTAGAGCATTTTGCTTCACATGTGGCACCTCAATTTGGGCTATCAATGATCCTGTGAGATTCTGTCACCCTCCGGCTTATAATAAACCAGCAACAATGGTAACCTGAGTGTTTCCTTGGCCTGAGACACAGTATACTTTCTTGGATGAAAAAGATTCAAGCTGGGAATTCTAGAGTTGCTGATAGGTTTCATATATTTGCAAGTCCCTGTTGCTTTTTCTTCTGTATTGCTAGGTATATATACCAGATCTATATTTGAAAATACAGTTTGTACACTGGAGAATCTATCATTTCTAATCTCTCTTTTTAAAGGGGGCATGACCCATGTAACTGTTCCGTGAACTCAGAGTGCTGGCACAACTTCAGGGAAACCTCAGAGTTGGAAATCTGACTTTACTTATTACCTTCTCGACTTTTTCCTCCAAGCTGAGACTAGCTCTTCATTTGAAAATTCAATCTCTTTCTCTCTCTGTCGCTCTCTCTCTCTGCTTCTCTGTGTGTTTATTTAGAAATCATCCATCGATTGACTGACTTATAAAACATACAGAGACAAGAGAGCACATATCAGTGAATGTTCTCAAACTGAAATCGTGTAACCAGATAGAGACACATAGTTACCAACACTTTAAAAGTTTCCCGGGTACTCCTTTTATGTCATTACGTTCTCCCAAAAGTAACCACTATTTGGGCTTTGAATAGCATAGATTAATATTGCCTATTTTTGTTGAAATAAATGAAATAATTCAGTATGTGCTCATCTGTGTATGGCTCATTTCACTCAAAACTATATTTGTGAGTTTCATCTGTATGATTAGGTGTAAGTGCAAATGATCAATCCTCACTGTTGTAAAATATTCCCCTGTGTAAGTATACCATCATTTAATTTTCTATCCTAGTCTCGATGGGCATTGGGTTTTTTCCAGTGTGGGACTGAGTGTTGCTATGAGCATTCTAGTAGATGTCTTTTGGTAGAATATATACAAATTCTTTGTTCGTGGGGTATGTGTATGTTTAGATATACAGACACCGCCAAGCAGTTCTGTTAGCATCACACTCTTCACTGGCAATTATATGAAAGTTCCAGTTACTCCAAGTGTTTGCCAACACTTGCCATTTTACACCTTTAATTTGCATTTTCATGATAACTAATGAAGTTAAGCACTTTTTCATTAGTTTATTGGCCATTTAGATATCCTCCTTTGTGGAGTATTCATTTTAATCATTTGCCCATTTTTCAATTAGACTGTCAGTCACTTTCTTATTGATTTCTAGGACTTTTAAGAAGTGTATTCTGGGAATGAGTCCTTTGTTGAATCTATGTATTGTGAATGTTTTCTCCCATACTGTGAGTTGCTTTTACACTCTCTTAACGGTGTCTTTTGAAGAACAAAAGCTATCTATATTAATTTTAATAGATAACTTTATTAAGTTTTTCTTTTTTGGTTAATACTTTCTGAGTCCTGTTTAAGAAATATCTGTTCACCTCAAGTTTATAAAGATGTTCACCTATATTTTCATCTGTTTTAACTTCAACATTTAGATCTACAATTAATCTAGGACTAATTTTTTGTGTGGTTTGAAGTAAGGGTCAAGGTAATTTTTTTTTCTTTGAAAGCAATTAATTCAGCACTATTTATTGAAAAGATTACCCTTTTCCCACTGCAGCACAGCCTCACCTTTAGGTGACCACAAATTTATGGGATCTGTTTCTGGACTATTTATTCTGTTCCATTGTTAGATTGTCTTTTTGTCTAAGTATCACACTATATTAATTACTATATCTTCATGCTAGGTACTGGTAGTTTAAGTCTTCCAGCTTTCTTTTTTCTTTCTTTCTTTTTACTGCTTTCGTTATTTTTAGCCAGTATCAATTAAGATTTAGCTTGTCATTTTCTCTCCCTCCCCACTTCCACAAAAAATCTGTCAAGAATAAGAATTTTTTTCTAAATACTTGGGATTTAATTGACTTTATACACTAATCTGAGGGAAACTGATATCTTCAAAATACTGAGTCATTCAATCCATGAACATAGCTTATCCCTGCTCTTATTTATGTCCTCTTAATTTGTTCAGTAAAGTTTTGTAGATTTTGTGTCTGTGATGCAGAACCAGTTTTGTTTTCTAAGGATTGCAGATCAAGATATGCATGACTGGGCTTCCCTGGTGGCGCAGTGGTTGAGAGTCTGCCTGCCGATGCAGGGGACGTCGGATCGTGCCCCGGTGCGGGAAGATCCCACATGCCGCGGAGCGGCTGGGCCCGTGAACCATGGCCGCTGAGCCTGCGCGTCCGGAGCCTGTGCTCCGCAACGGGAGAGGCCACAACAGTGAGAGGCCTGCGTACTGCAAAAAAAAAAAAAAAAAAAAAAAAAAAAGATATGCATGACTACTATGCATGTCTAGGTCATAGTCTGCACCAGATGTGGCTTACCCATTAAGTTCAACAGTAAGCAAACTGGTTTACACACTTTTCAATGAATCAAATCCATGGATCACAGGCTTGGAAGTTGCAGTAATGTTAAGTCACTATAAACATTTCTAAACACTTACTCTCAGTTTCTGTACTTATCTCATTGCTAAGAAGTAAGAAAGGAAATCATGGACTGGCTCTGCTCCATGAACCACACTTTGAATAGCAATAATATAGAGCTTCTGTACGTCTTTCATTAGATTATTTCCAAATATGATTCTTGTAGGTTATTTCCATATGTGGTTTTTGAACTAATTATTTTCTTCAGCATTTTGCTTCCCTCAAGCAAACAAGCCTTCAGCTGTCATTGTTTCCAAGAACATCTGTTTCTAACAGATTCTCTAGTCTTTTTAATCTGCCATGTTTAGAAAAACAAACTAGGTTATCCTGGCATCAAACCCTTTTCAGAAGAAGGAAAAGTTTTCTATTCTCTATTTCCTATTCTGTTTTGGTGACATGTAGCTGACCTTCAGTGACATTAAATGTTTCAGTTGAAACATATGGATGTCATTGTCATTTGCTTTTTAAATAAGCTTAATAAACTGACGCTGTTCCACCTATGTAAATTATAGATTAAAAATCCTATGGGAACTCAGTAAAGATCTACTGAAAACAAATAGCAGCATTAGACCATGCATTGCCTCTCTATTTCACCTTGAGGGCTGATTATAATATTCCTTTTAAACCAAAGCCAGTCATAACTCATAGTTTTAGGGCATATTGCTAGGACAAAAGCTACAGTGCAGGGAATTTAAGGTATTTATCTGAAGCTCTTAAGATTGTCCAAAGCAGAATAAATCCAGAAATTTCTCTTGACAGTCACTTCTGTACTTTCTTTTCTCAGTTACATAGTTCACAGTCCATGCCAAAGGCTCCCTCCTCACATGCTCTCTCACCCTCTATATAGACTGTCCATGGATGTGGACTGAAAGGATAGGACAATGGAGTGAATGTTGCTTTCTGGTCTTAAAACCCTTACTTCTCCCCATTGACACAAATTCCTCCTTCTTTTCCCAATCAGCCCTTCTCTCTGGAATCCCATCTATACCTATATATCTGTATCTATAGGTACAGATATATATCTCTTCATCAAAAAGTCAGGTACACATGTGATCTGCCTCCAACAAAGGCTTATCTCTTTAAGGGCCTTTAACTGTAGTGGATAAAACAATTTAACTTTGAAATTAAATTTTGGCTTGCCATTAAATGAACTATCATCCTCAAAAATCAATATCCAGAAAAGCCTATGGGCAAATGTTTCATAAATTATAAAATATTAGATCTGGAAGCATCGTAGAAGTCATTCATCAGGAAAAATTCCAATAAATACAAGGAAATACATGTGCAAATTCATTAGAAATCATCCAAATTAAAACAAGAATTCATTTTTATTAAGCTCCTTGAATAAAGGTGAGCTGCTTCCTACCTTAAACTGAGAAAGATATTAACACCTACTTACCAAAGTTTTTGTGAATAATAAGTGAGATAATGCCTGTGAACCATCACACAGTGGCTGGCATGCAACGCATACACCGTAGACATCAGCTCTTATTTACAATATATTCAATTGCATTATCGATAAAAATACTGTGTTACCATTCTTTCCCCCAGTGCTCCCCAGCCCCTCACTCTCTGGCAAGGCTCGTCTACACATCACTCTGATTCAGTCACTGTGTTTCCTCCCAAGAACCTTGTGATTATAGACTGCCTCTCCATGGGCACAGTGCACATGGTCTCTGGGAGGGGAGTTTTACGGCCTCAAAGACTCGAAGCCCAAGATGGAATACAGGCTACTCAGCTGTTTCATTCGCTGACATGAAACACCAGGGACACTATCAGTATCTCCAGAAAATGGATGCTTACTAACAACATGCTTGAACTTCAACTATTCAGTAAGTTTTTATTGAACTCCTTCTGTGTATTCAGGTCTAGTCTGTACAACTTTTGGACAATAAGGAGGGAAAAAAAGGTCATATATCTGCTTACAAGGAATATAATCCGGAAGAGAATCAGTCAACAGGATAAAGACATACGCAGTTTAGGTAAATAAATCAAAAGAGATATGATTTATTTCTGATCCTCTTTGACTCTTCCCTGTTTCATCTACAGCACAAAGGAAACACAGAATATTAAGGACAAATCAACTGTTCTTACAATGTCTTTCTGAGTAAATTCCACTCCAGTGGAAACATTGTAAAGCCTTCACTTCATCCTGAAAAATCCACATAAAATACCCTTAGCATATTTACAAACTCCTTGGCATGGTTTCTTCTGACCAACGGCCTGGAGAAACTAGAAAATTTACTGAAGCACCAAACTGAAATAAATCTGCAAGACAGTCACCAAACAAGCCAGTAAGACCAGCTGACCACACACCACCTACATCAGCCCAACACATTTTTTCACTCTTCATCCAGTAGTTTTGTAGCACCCGAAATTCAGGACCTAAAATGGTCCTTGAGTTGCTCAGTCATACTTCACTCTAATTTTGTAGAGGAAATTAGAAGCTTTCAGAGTATGAGCAAATCAGAAAACAACAATAACACCTGTGACAAGTAAACACTTTAAAAATTTTAAACTTTGAAACAATTCCTAAGTGACCACATGGATCTGATAGTTGTTTGTTTCCCTTGAAGGTTTGGCAAAAAAACAAACGCTAGCCTATCAGCAGTGAAATGAATCCTTGCTTTGCTGGTATACACAGCTCTGTCATTGCTACCCTATCCCTCCCACATGCATCCTCTTACAGAATATTTACGTGAGCCTGAGTGGGCATAAATCCCTCTCTCTAGAGATACTTAAGAAGCAGATGCAATTAATACTCTTTTTATTTCTCTTTAAAAGACGTGTTAAGCATGTTACTTTCCAGCTCAACAACTTTCAAAGGTCCTCTATTTTCAAACTTTTTAGCTGAGGCTCTTCATTATGTGAATTCACAACTTGCAAAGAACTCTCTGTTCCAGAAACACATATCGATTCTTGCTCCTGTGAGCCTGTTACTTGCAACCCTTTTTTTTTTTTTTTTTTTGGGT
>NW_020173416.1:1986352-2083956 GCF_003031525.2 Neophocaena asiaeorientalis asiaeorientalis
TTTTTTTTTTTTTTTGGTACGCGGGCCTCTCACTGTTGTGGCCTCTCCCGTTGCGGAGCACAGGCTCCGGACGCGCAGGCCCAGCGGCCATGGCTCACGGGCCCAGCCGCTCCACGGCATGTGGGATCTTCCCGGACTGGGGCACGAACCTGTGTCCCCTGCATCAGCAGGCGGACTCTCAACCACTGTGCCACCAGGGAAGCCCTTGCAACCCATTTTTAAGTTTCACTCACATCGTTACCCACACCCGGAATTTACACCGTTTCTTTCTCTTAAACTCTTGAACATCTATGTTGTTTAAAGAACAGCTTAAGTGTCACCCTTACTAAGGACACTTCTCGAAGCACCTTAGCATTCCTTGAGTCTTTCTGGTGACTATTCTTCGTAACACCCACTTGGAACTGTCACTGTTTGTTGTTGCTGTTGTTAGGTGTATGTGTTCGTGTATCATTGGTTCAGCTCATACTTATTGAAGGTCTCTTCTTGCATCGTCCTGGGCCCAGAGAACAGGGAGATACAAGGCACTCCTGCGTCCTTAAAGATCTCTCAGTTTGACAGAGAAGAGTTCAAAAAAATAAATTATCAAAAGTAGCTATGAAGACTTTTGGGGAGCATAATTAAATAAGAAGAGGATAATGAAAGATCACAGGAAGCCTGAGAGGAAAGTTGTCATTTGAGGTGTATCTTGACGTAAAATAAAACAAATAATATCTAATACTTATTCAGCACTTAGTATTTATGTCAGGTTCTAAGTGCTTTACATCTATCACTTCACTTAATCCTCACAACAACCTTATCGTGTAGGCATTATCAACACAACGCAAATTTCAACGGGCATATGAATCTCCTGGGGATCTTGTTAAAGTCCAGATGGTGCACTGAGAATGTGCTGTAAGAGTGGGCATGATGTCTGGGGTGACAGAGCCCTTTTCTCGCTTACTAAATCAGTAATGCCATAGGGATAATAGCTACCGTTTATTTAAAACACGCACAATGGGCTAGGCTCTTTGCTGCACACTTCTGCCCATTATCGCTTTTCCTCCAATCAATACTGCAAATCAGGGCTGGTGTCCCTATTTTGCTTATGATAAAACTCGAACTGTGAGTAAGTCAATTCGTGGTCTGTCACTGAGCTGGTAAGGATGAGAACAGGAATGCAAATTACATCTACCTGGCTCCAGTACCCCCAATCTTATCACCATAACTTGCTACTTTCATTTCTCCATCTGTCCATGATCACCTTAGATAACTTAAAAACAGCCCTTTAATTTCAATGCCCTCAGCACACGGATACATAGGGAAAGATGGAATTCTTCTCCATTGCCTCCATCCCACTCTGCTGGACTGGGAGTGCTGCCATTTGGGAGAAGAGAGAAACAATATTTTACCAAATGCTGGTAACGTGCTTGAACTTGCTTTAGAGGAGTAAATTCTAGGTTTCATTTTCACATATGAATGGAAATAAAGTAGAGGGCTGGCAATGCCTGATGGAAAAAAATAACCTGCTTCGACAGGCACTTGTCGCATCTGAGCTCTGGAGGGCACCCCATTCCCTGCGTGAGATCCCTGCAGAGTCCCCAGGGAGGAAGAAAACAGCTTCATCTGACCTGTGAGTAAAGTAACCACTTTGAGGGTCACTGGAAACCTCCCAGAACAGCCTGTAAGGAATAGTCACTATATTAATAAGTTATTTTCTTTTAAGAGAACTTATTGTTGTCATTTTCTCTGGTCCATGAAACCTAGTCTGAAAGAATCTTGTGAGAAAAGAAATATTTAAGCAAGGTTATGGGAGGTCAGAAACAAGCATCTCTGGTTTCCATTTAAACTACAATTTAGCTGTTACTAAGTAATGCTTCCTATCTTAACAGGTGTTTCAAGAAGTATTTTAGGTACCTTGTTTCATGTTATCATCATAAGAACTTTACTGGGTATGTACTAGCTTCCTCAATAAAAAGATGGGCTCAGTACCTTGCCTGAAATCACACCGTGAGTGCAGAATTCAATTCTTACCAAGTCAACCTGTCTCAAGGATCTAGAGGCTGGTTCACTGCTCCTAAACTGCCTCCCATGTAATGTCTAGGAGAGATCAGGTTAAAAGCTCACTCACTGTCAATGCCATGTATCAAAATCCTGTTCCTTCTGATAGGAAATTTTCAAAATCAAGGAAACATAAAAGCAAACAATACAATTAAGCCTGCCATAATCTTTACAGACTGAAGAATTTATGAGAACGAGATAATCCATTCTATACAGCTGAATAAGTTATCTAACCATTCAGATGGTAAGAGACTTGACTCTTTAAAGTTAATAGCCAGTAGGGAACTGCTTAAAGACATCCTTTTAAATGAGAAGGCAGTTCTCCTCATGGTACTGCCATGTCTCTCTGTTCCCTTCAGTAAACCACCCGTGTCAGTCGCTACCCTGCCACCGCAGAGCCTGCTCAAGCAAAGATTTTAAGAAAGAAGACGGAGTGCCTTAGAAAGGGTGGCAGTCTTAATCAGAGAAAATATCTTTGTTGAATAATCACAAGTCATTTGATTAAGTGCTCTGTCTCCACGACACTAACATTTTCAAGCTGAGGTTCAGGGCTGAATTGTCCCAACACTAATTAGTTGGAAAACAGACTGTGATTAGAGAGCTAAAAAGCCATAGGAGGGTAAGACAGAAGAGGCTAGTGGCTAAACGGGTTTCCTGCAGAAAGGAATCTTTCTTTAGGAGTCAGCTATGATACCCAGAGAATTATATTTCTGATCTCTTCACACAGGAAACTTGAAAGAACAGCAGTTGGGGAAATCAATTAAATAGTTTCCAGTAGACTTGGCTATGGCTGTCATTGCCAAGGTTGTCTAACCAGAATAGAGGACATTCCCTCCAAGCATGACTATTATTTTCCCTCGCGGGTAAAGCTAAGTCTTAGAATCACCAGACAGGAGCTTTGCTCACTAACCATACTAGACATTCTAGTCATTCATCAAATAATTATTAATGGACTTTTCAAACAAATAAGACTTGATTGATTGATTTCATTAAGACTTTATATACTTAGAGACATTTTAGATCCACAGCAAAATTGACAGGAAAGTACAGAGATTTCCCATATACCCCCTTCCCCAAACACAAACAGCATTCCACATTATCAAACTGTGGGTATTTGTTAAAATTGATGAACCCACAATGACACATCATAATCACCAAAGTCCACAGATTACAGTTCACTCTTGGTATTGCATATTCGATGGGCTTAGACAAATGTATAATAACACATATCCATCGTTATGGTACCATGCAAAGTGCTTTCACTGCCATAAAATCCTTCTATGCGTTGCTTATTTATCCCTCCTCTGCCCAACTCCTGGCAATTTTTACTGTCTCCAAAGCATTTCCTTTTCCAGAATATCATGTAGTTGGAATCATGCAGTATGTAGCCTTTTCAGATAGGCTTCTCTCACTTAGTAATATGCATTTAAAATTCCTTCATGTCTATTCATGGCTTGATAGCTCATTTCTTTTTAGCACTGAATAATATCCCATTGTCTGGATGTACCACAGTTTATTTATCCAGTCATCTACTGAAGTAAATCTTGGTTGCTTCCAATTATGAATAAAGCTGCCATAAACATCCATGTGCAGGTTTTTTTGTATGTACGTAAGTTTTCAATCCCTTTGTGTAAATACCAAGGAGTGCAATTACTGGTAAGAGTATGTTTAGTTTTGTAAGAAACTGCTAAACTGTCTTCCAAAGCGGCTGTACCATTTTGCAACCCAACCGGTAATGGATACTGGTTGCTCCACATTCTTGCCAGAATTTGGAGTTGTCAGTGTTCTGGATTTGGGCTATTCTAATAGTTGCATAGTGATATTTCATTGTTACTTCAACTTGCATTTCCCCAGTGGCATATGATGTGAAACATCTTTCCTATGCTATTTGCCTGCCATATATATTTTTTGATGCAGTATCTGTTAAGGTCTTTGACCCATTTTTAAAATCAGGTTGTTCACTTTCTTATTATTGATTTTGAAAAATTCTTTGTATATTGTGGATAACAGTCCTTTTTTTTTTTACGGTACGCGGGCCTCTCACTGTTGTGGTCTCTCCCGTTGCGGAGCACAGGCTCCGGATGCGCAGGCTCAGTGGCCATGGCTCACGGGCCCAGCCGCTCCGCGGCATGTGGGATCTTCCCGGACCAGGACACGATCCTGTGTCCCCTGCATCGGCACGCGGACTCTTAACCACTGCGCCACCAGGGAAGCCCAACAGTCCTTTTTGAGATGTATTTTTTGCATATATTTTCTCCCAGTCTGTGGCTTGTCCTCATTCTTCTGACACTGTCATTTGTAGAGTAGAAGTTTTTAATTTTAATGAAGTCCAGATTAATTATTATTCTTTTGTGGTTCATACCTTTGTTGTTTTATCTGAAATGTCACTGCCATGCCAAAGCCCAAGGTCATCTAGGTTTTCTCCTGTGCTATTTTTTGGGAGTTTTATAATTTTACATTTTACATTTAGGTTTATGATACATTTTTTGTTAACTTTTGTGAAGGATATAAGGTCTGTGTATAGACCCTTTTTTTTTTGGCATGTGGATGTCAGTTGTTCAAGTATCATTTGTTGAAAATACTATCTTTGCTCCATTGTATTGCCTTTGCTCCTTTACCACAGATTTGTTGACTATATATATATGTGGATCTATATTTCTGGGCTCTCTATTCCATTCCATTAATCTGTCTATTTCTTTTGCCAATACCACGCTATCTTGATTACTGTGGCTTCATAGTAAGTCTTGAAGTCAGCCACTGTCAGTCCTTCAACTCTGTTCTTCTCCTTCAGTATTGTGTAGGTTATTCTGGATCTTTTGCCTTTCTCTATAGATTTAGAATAAGTTTATTGACACACACAAAATAAGTTTCTGGAATTGTATTGCATCTACAGATTATACTGAGAAGACCTGACATATTGATATTATTGAGTCTTGCTATCCATGAACATGGAATGTCTCTCCATTTATTTAGTTTTTCTTTGATTTTGTTCATTAGCGTTTTGCAGTTTTCCTCATATAGCTCTTGTACAGATTTGAGTTAGACTTACACCAAAGTATTTCAGATTTCTGTATACTAACGTTCATGGTATTGTATTTTAAATGTCAAATTCCACTTGTTCATTGCCGGTATATAAGAAAGTGACTGATTTTGTATTTTAACCTTTTATCTTACAAACTTGCTATTATTGGTTATTAGTTCCAATAGTTATTTTTTGTTAATTCTTTCAAATGTTCTGCATAGATGATCATGTCATCTGTGAAAAAGATGATTTTATGTCTTCCTTCCAATCTTTATAGTTTTCATTTCCTTTCCTGTCTTATTGTACTAGATAGAACTTCCAGTATGATGTTGGAAAGGAGGGGTGAGAGGGAATATCCTTGCGTTTTACTTGATCTCAGTAGAAAAGCTTCAAGTTTCTCACCATTAAGTTTGATTTTTGCTGTGGGTTTTTTGTAAATATTCTTTATCAAGTTGAGGAAGTTCTGCTCTATTCCTAGTTTACTGAGAGTTTTTGTCATTACTGCACATTGGATTTTGCCAAAAGCTTTTACTGCATTCTATTAATATGATTGTGTGATTTTTTTTTAGCCTATCAGTGGGTCTTTAAAATACATCTTCCTGGGCTTCCCTGGTGGCGCAGTGGTTGAGAGTCTGCCTGCCGACGCAGGGGACACGGGTTCGTGCCCTGGTCTGGGAAGATCCCACATGCCGCAGAGCGGCTGGGTCTGTGAGCCATGGCCGCTGGGCCTGCGCGTCCGGAGCCTGTGTTCCGCAATGGGAGAGGCCACAATAGTGAGAGGCCCGCGTACCACAAAATAAAATAAAATAAAATAAAATACATCTTCCAATTCATCCTTACATCACTGTTATGGTAATAATTTGAATGTGCAAATATGATCATGCTATTTCCCTATGTATTATTCACCAATGACACTTCATCTTCCACAAGGTAAAAATCTAAAAACTACTGGCTTGGCAAAGAAGACCCTTCAGAATCTGGCTTTTGCCTAAGTGTTCAGATTCATATCCAGCCTTTTCCCCATCCTTACAGATTACATTTCAGGTGAACTTAACTCCTTATAGCTCACTGAATTCCTGAGCTTGAAATGCCTTCTCCAGGCTTGTTTACTGGAAAATGTCTATATAACCTTCAAGTCTCAGCTCAGACATTTCCCTTCCCTCATACCTTGTTTGATGCTCCTCAACAGATTTGAGTTCTCACTCGCCAGTGTGCTTATAGAAATAACAATTATCATATTGCACTGTAAATACATGTTTATTTTTCTGTTTCTCCTAGTGTACTGAAAATTATTTGATAGCAGAGATCTCGTCTTTTGTATTTTGGTACAAATATACAAGGCACCTTAGTACCTAGTGTAGAACCTAGAATAGAGGAGGTATTTCATTTACATCTAAATAGATAAAAGCAAAAAAAGGCATATCTTTGGATCCCATTGCCCATATACTTCTCCATTAAACCATGTGGTCTATTTTACATATAAACTTTCTCATTAAGTTTGGGTTCTGCTATGTTTGTGTAGCAGTAGCAAGAAGAGGATAAGCAAGTTTCCAGAAGGATCCTGGTAAAAACATTTGCCTTTACCTTACCCTCTTTAGCCACTGACCACAGACTACCAAAAGGAGCTGGACTACCAAGGGTCAGAGGTATAAATAAGCTTGTAATTAGAGTGATATGAGTAACTGATGGTATTTCTGCTGCTCCTGCTGAGACAGAACAAAACTTTTCTGGATGTTATGGCTACTTCATGTTTTCATCTTCTTTCAAATTTATTCTTTCCCTTTTCCATTATCGTTTCACCAAATCCAATCTGCTAGACTGTGGGACAAAGCCATCCTCTTCCCCTTGCCCAACCTTCTTACCCCTCACCCACTTTCACCTGAGAGGAAGCTTAGCCTGGACCAGGCATCAGGCAGCTGTTGGCCAGAGGCACACTTGGAAAAAGCCCCTGGACTACAGTCAGAGTGGAAAAGGTTGATAATGGTTAATAAGTTGGAGTCTGGGATTGGATATAAGCCATCATTATCATCCATATTAATCACAAATTCTTTTAGTCTAGAAAATCACAAACAAAATCCATTGAATCATGAGTTAATCTGTCACTCATCAGTTCAGCAACAACTAAGTGTCACATACAAAGTACAGGCTGAGTGTAAAAACCGAAAACACAGTGCTGGGAGTTTGCGGTTTCTGGTAGCTGCAAAGCAGCTTGTGTAAGCCAGACCAGAGGCAAGGAGCTGAAATGAAATGAATTCACAGATCAAAGCAGAGAGAAATATCAAGAAACTAATGAATTTTATAAAGTTATATGTCTAAAAACTGTCAGTAAGATCTTACAATGATTAGATAATTTCAAAAGGCATTTGGTGTTTATTCATGCCTCTACATTCCCTCTTGTCCTCACTCCAGAAGTTTCATCAGTCAGACTTTTATCTACATAAAAAGATCTTCTTCCTGCTGATTGCTACTCTGTCAGTAGATGAACATAAAATGGAGTATAATAAAGTAAAATAAAATAAAAGAGGGAAAAGTGAAATGCAGGCCATGTGGGTAATTCAGTTATCTCAAATTCAAGTATCAGCTTTGTTCTCTCCAAAGAAAGAAGAAATACAAGGATCTTGGCAGGACCTGCCAACAAAGTGACATGATTGATTTTTTTAATACATGAATATACAAATTTTAGAATTCAAAAATAGCATTTATTACTGCAAAAATTTTAATTTTCAAAGCACTTAGATTTTTTTTTTTATGCTCAATTTCATAAAATCTCTCTGCCTATTTATTTGCCTCAGCCTCTCCCCTCAGGAAGCTCACAGCACCACAGAAGAATTATCTCACTATACAAATTCCTGTATGAAGGCAGATAACATGGACTCCACGATAGTTCTAAAGTACAGAGAAAATGCTATGGAAATTTACAGGTAGGCAAGATGATTAACACATTGTGATAGGTTGAACTGTGTCCCCCCAAAATTCACATATTGAAGTGTGAACCCCTAGTACCTCTAAATGTGACCTTATTTGGAAATAAGATTGTTGCAGATGTAATTAGTTAAGACGAGCTCATCAGTGTGGACCCTAATCCAATACTACTAGTGTCCTTATAAACAGGGGAAATTTGGACATACACACTGACCACCACGTGAAGATGAAGACAGAGGGTGAGAGGCATTTCTATGCCTCAAATTGCCAGCAAACCACCAGAAGCCAGGAGAGAGGCATGAACAGATGCTCCCTCACAACCCTCGGGAGGAACAAACCCTGCCAACGTCTGCCCTCCAGAACCGTGAGACAATAAATTTCCATTGTTTCAGCCGCCCAGTTTGGGGTACTTTGTCACGGCAGCCCTAGAAAACTCATGCATACATACATTCTTCCTGTCTCTATATTCTGATAGCTCTTTTTCTCCTTAAGCCCTCAAAAGTGTTTCCATCTCTGCTGCTTGACAGAAATGCCTTTTCAAAGAACTGTAATAAGTCTCTAATCTTCAAACAAACTGGCATGGCTTCTTTCCTCCTCATCCTTGACCCTCTGTGGCATGTTACTCTACTAACTGGCTGCCCTTACCTCTGTTGAACAGGTGAGCTGGGGGCCGGTCTCTTTGGTGGGGTCCTCAGAGATGGCGCCTTAGTGCTCAGGTCCCAGAATAAATGTCACAGTTATGTCTGAAGGTGACTTTGGAGTTTGAAGAAAGAAAAAGCATCTTTTTTCAGTGAGAGTGGGAGGACAGGGTTAAATAGAATAATCCAGGTTTTCTCAACCTTGAAACTACTGATATTTTGGACTGGATAATTCTTTGCATTTTTTGCAAAAATATATATATATTTTCAATTCTTTGCAGTGCAGGATGACCAAAAGCCACTAGATGCCAGTAACACTTCCCCCCAGTTGTGAAAATCAAAAATACCCACTGATGGGAGTGTGGGGATTGGGGGTGAAATTGCCCCAAGTTGAGAATAGCTGGAATAAGAATACTGAGACAAACAGCCAAGCAGAAGGAAGGCAAAGAACTCTAGAATATTTGAGCCAGAAGAGCAGAGTGAAGGGGACAGACAAGAGGAGGACCTAACTGGCTCTGGAGAGACACAGGGGGTGGGGGACCAGAGGCTCTGCCAGCGCCTCTGGGCCTCCACTCACATCCTTTCTCTTACTTGAATACTCTCTTATCAATCCATTCAATCACTATCTGAGCTTCGAAGTCCAGATATGGCCAAGTCCTCCAAGAAACTGTCCCTGATCACAACACATCTCAGAGCTCTTCCTCTCTCCCTGCTGAGATCTATCAGGATGGACAGTCTCTGCCCCTCTTTGGACACTCAGCAAAGCAGTCATCTCTGGTTGTTGTTGAACTGCCTAAGTGTGAAGCTTCCCCCTCAGTTACATGGTGGCTCTAGGAAGGTGGGATGGGGTCAGGTTTTGGCATTGCCTATAGGACTTTGCATTTCACGGATGGCCCAGGTACCCTAGAGGAAGAAATGAGCGGAGTGTTCAACCATTCTGATTGGTTGAACTTTCTGATATACAGGGATCTCTGTCCAGAGCCACCTCCTTCTGGATTTGTGTTATTCTGCGTTTCAGAGATGGCAAATACTGCCCGGGTGGAATTCCTCAGCAGCAGTTCTCTGAAAATCCACAAAGAGACAGTCAGACTCAGGGGACCGTGATGCCTCCTTTATCCCATCTACAATGCAGATGGCAGTCCACTGTGGCCATTTTTGTGCTCTGGCATGGCTGAAGACTAGGACATTCTTATGAAGTTCTGCATCTGTGAGACGTGGCAAACAAGACTGCTGGGATCCAGGAGTCTCCCCCACTGGGCAGCCATCGTTGTCCTGCCCACACAGTGCCTGGTTACAGTTATGCACTATTAAAGTTCTGTCCCAAGCAGATACACAAGTCTCCACACATCTGGAAACACTTGGGACCACAAAAGCAGCTCTACCCGCTATTTAGCATTAAGATTTTCTCTGCATCCATAGCACTTCCCTGAAGTAACCAACACCTCAACCACAGGAAGGACTCCTGGATGCCAAAATACTTCGTGAAACAGATTCCTGCAGGCATCACCATTTAGCCCTAAGTAATGCAACACTCATTGTATTTTACGTAAAAGGCCCATCACTGTGTGGTCCTCAGGCTATGCCTTTATTCTCACTGCTCTGCCCTTGCACCCCACTTTGATCTTTACTGCTTCCAGTCTCCCAAACAGATCTGTCCTCTGTGTCCTCTTCCTTTTCCTTATTGTTCCCCTGGAAAACGTTCACTCACTCTTTGAGACACACTCCTGAAAGTTACTTCCCCATTGAAACTTTCTGTCAATCCTGTAAACAGAGTAGATTCCCACTGTTCTGGGCCACCTCTGCCCCCTCATCTGCCCCCATTATGTACTCATATCACCCTATTTTAATTACTGATTTTCCTGTGTCTCTTTCTCACCATTCCTGCACTCCTAGCCAAGTAACATCGCTTCACTTAACTCTGTAAACTTAAAGACGCAGGACAGGCTGTATTAGGTTTGGTTCTACAAAAGCTGTTGTTTTCTATCTTTAGTAATGATCTATCATTTGAGAAAACATTTCACATATTCTAGGGCAAAGTACTGGAACATTCCACATCTTCTAGGCAAAGTACTGGAGAAAATTGACTGACATTAACTGAAGAATTTATTGTTTCTCGTTTCTCCAACTTTCATGGCATCACTAAAACTACCCATGCAATTTTTAGATACATAACATTTACTCTGAAATGATGGATTAACATTCATTTGACTAAAGTGCATACTGTCTCAATTATATTAGAAATTATTCTTGAAAACTGGTGTATGGCCTGTCAATCTTTCCTCAGAAACAGAATTCCTTTTTATATAAGGAGGGAACAAAAATTCTTATTTCTGTAGAGGCGTGGATGGACCTACAGACTGTCATACAGAGTGAAGTAAGTCAGAAAGAGAAAAACAAATATCATACATTAACGCATCTGTGTGGAATCTGAAAAAATGTTATAGATGATCTTATTTGCAAAGCAGAAATAGTGACACAGACATAGAGAACAAATATCTGGATACCAAGGGGGAAGGGGTGGGTGGGATGAATTGGGAGATGAGGATTGACATATATACACTATTGATACTATGTATAAAATAGATAACTAATGAGAACTACTGTATAGCACAGGGAACTCTACTCAGTGCTCTGTGGTGACCTAAATGGGAAGGAAATCCAAAAAAGAGGGGATATATGTATATGTACAGCTGATTCACTTTGAAAGTAACACAAAATTGTAAAGCAGCTATACCTCAACAAAAATTTTGAAGTAATAAAAAAATTAAAAAATAAAAGGAATTCATTTAAGCTTCTCAATCTACCTCTAAACGTTCAAGGATTTGGCAGTCCCGACTGCAGTGTTTATATCGAACTGGAATTTAATCATTCCTTTCAAAAACGCATTTTTTCTGATCATAAAAATTTTATTTGAATGATAGATTGTCATAATAACAATTGCTAACTTTAATTGAGCAATCTTCAATATTATCATAAATGGCTTTATTTAATTCTCATAGCAACGCTTTGAGGTAGGTTGTCCTTAAATCTTACAGATATAGAATTGGCGGCTCACACACGTAGTTGATTGTCCAAGGTCACACAGCTGGGAGGGGTGGATGGGATCTGAATCCATCTGTCTTGCTCCAGGAGGCCCACTCCTACCTTCTACCCCGCACTGCATCTATACTGCTTAATTTGCAATCCAAGACTTCTGCAGTCCAGCTGCTAATAATACTTTAATGTGCCTGGCCCTGGACAGTTTGCACTTTTGGCACACAAAATAGACAAGTCTGGCAACTCATGTGCTTGTTTCTCATATTACACATAAATAATCTGTAGCTAAACTATGTAAAATGACTTGCCTAAACTCAAAGCTAAAAAGTAGCAAAGCTAGGACATCAAAACCAAGTATTGTGGGCTTCCCTGATGGCGCAGTGGTTGGGGGTCCGCCTGCCAATGCAGGGGACACGGGTTCGTGCCCCCGTCCGGGAAGATCCCTCATGCTGCGGAGCGGCTGGGCCTGTGAGCCATGGCCACTGAGCCTGCACGTCCGGAGCCTGTGCTCCGCGACAGGAGAGGCCACAACACTGGGAGGCCCGCGTACGGCAAAAAAAAAAAAAGTATTGTTACTCTTAGTTCAGTTCCCAGTCCACCCCACCATAGGACATTTAGAAGAATTAGGAAATTATGCATAAGCATATACATATACACATGCCAGTGTTACCCAATTTTGAGACCTTTAAAAGTACCATGGAAAAGAGACATTAAATGGTAAGAATTTGCCACTCTTGTTTAACTCACAGGCTGGCTTTAAACATATGTTAAAAAAAATTGGCATCAACTCTCAAAATTGTCCCATCCTTCCCAGGAGTAAGGGAATTTTTTATTTGCTGGATCAATTAATATTGTTAAAATGATGTTTGAAAGGTACTATCGGCATACGATTTCTTATGTATGATGAAAATGAATCATTCCTTTTTAACTTAAATTTTAAGAAAAAGATGCAATTTTCTCTGCAGGTTAGAGATGCTCGTTCTCAAGGTCATTCAAAACTCAAATTGCTCACAGCACAACCAGAATGCTTGCTCAGATTCACTATTAGACTTACAGAGTCTGTGTCTGCTGGTGAAGAACACGGACTGCATACAAATGACTTCACCTCTGCAGCACAGAATTTAAATCAGGCAAGCAAGAAGCCAACTAGTCCCCCAAATACATGTTAATCTGCTTCCAGAACAAACCCACAGACTGAGTAAATATTTTGCTTGCATCAGAATTTCACCATATCAAACATAAGTTCAAATGAGGGGATTGTTAAAAGCAGTTGATTTTATAGAACCACTCAGCATTTATTATAAGGAGCTCTGCTCTGTTCATCTCTCATTTACCCCTTCATTGAAGAATAACTGATAAACAACAAAATGTATATACTTAAAGTGTTCAATTTGACATAAATATACATCCATGAGACCATCATCACAATCAAAATAATAAGCATCAAAATCCATCATGTCCCAAAGTTTCCTCGAGACCCTTTGTAATCACTCTCCTCTTTCTCTGTCCCTCCTTGATTTCTATCAGATGGAGTAGTTTGAATTTTTCCAAAGTCTTCTATAAATGGAATCAAATAATATGCAGTCTTTTTATCTGAATTCTTTCACTTTGCATATTTACATCTTGCATGGATTGCAACGTTCATGTTGTCTCATGAATCCCTGGTTAATTCATTTTTATTTCTGAATAGTATTTCGTTGTATAGATATGCCACAATTTGTTTAGACATTCACGTGCTGATGGACATTTGAGTTATTTCCAGTTTTTGCCTTTTACAGATAGAGCTGCAATGAATATCTGTGCATAAGTCTTTATGTAGACATACACTTATTATTCTCTTGGGTAATTATGGAAAATAGCAGTGGCTGGATCATATGTTAGGCAAACGTATAACTTTTCTTTAAATAAACTGCCAGAATGTTTACCAAAGAAGCTGTACCATTTTAGATTCCCACCAGCAGTGTATGAGAGCTCCTGTTATTTCACGTCCTGATCTGCGCTTGGTATGGTCTATCTTAACTTCTGGCTCTTCTATTAGAAGTGTAGTGGTGTCCTGTGCTTTTAGTTTACATCCCCCCAATGACTAATGACGTCAGATACTTTATCATGTGCTTATTCTCTATTCTTATTTCTTCTTTAGTAAAGTGTCTGTTGAAATCTTTTGCCAACTTTTAATTGGGTTGTTTGTTTTCTCGGAGTTCTGAAAGAGCCTTATCTAAAACAAGTCCTGTATCAGATGCACAATTTTCAAACAGATTTTCTCTCCAACTGTGTATTGCCTTTTCATTCTTTTGATAATTTTCTTTGAGGAGAAGATGTTTTAATGAAGTTCAATTTGTCAATCTTCTCTCTCATGGATCATACTTGTGGGAGAAAATTTAGCTTAACCCAAGCTCATAAATGTTTTCTCCTATTTCTTTTTCAGCAGTTTTATAGTTTCAGATTTTACATTTAGGTCCATGGGCCCATGATCCATTTCTGAGTTAGTTTTAATATATGGTGAGAGGAATGGATTGAAGTTCTGTTTTTGTTTTTCATCTTGATATCCAGTGCCATTTATTGAAAAGATGATCAGTTCTCCCTGAGTTGTTTTTTCAGCTTTGTCAGAATCATTGCTCTTTACATGTATGAGATCTTTGCTGGATTCTGGGTTCTGTCCCATTGATTAGCTTACCTATCTTGATGCCAGCATCACACTGTCTCCTCGGTGACTGTTTCTTTAATATGACTTGAAGCCCGGTAGGTAGGGCTAACTCTCAGATTCTGTTTTACATTTTCAAGGATGTCTTGGCTATTCTAATTTCCTTGTATTTCAATATGAATTTTACAGCCACCTTGTCAGTTTCCACAAAAAGCTTGCTAGGATTTTTACTGCAGTTATTTTGAATCTTAAATAAATGTGGAAATAACTGATAACAATACTGACTATTCTGGCCTTTGAAAAAGGAATTTAGGTCTTTAATTTAGGTCTTTATTTCCTCTTAATATTTTGTATTTTCAAATGCATAGATCTCTCATATCTTTTGTCAGATGTATCTGTAATTATTTCACAGTTTGATGCTACAGTAAATTGCATTTTAAAATTTCAGTTGAACAATCTTCTAGTCGTTTTTGTAAATTCAATCAGATTTTCCACATAGATGATGATGGAGTTTGGACAGTTTGTCTTCTTTCTTTCAATCTAGAGGGCCTTTTATTCATTTTTCTTGCCTGACTGCACTGTCTTAGAGCCTCTAGTGTAATGTTGAATATAAATGATGAAAAGTTGACAGACTTGTCTTACTCCTGAATTTGGGGGTAAAGTATTTGATCTTTCACCCTTAAGTATGAAATCAACTGTAGGTTTTTGATAGATGCCGTTCATTAGGCTGAGGGAGTTTCTTGATGTTCTTAGTTTACTGAGATTTGTTACCCAGAATATATGTTGGATTAGGTCAAGTATTTTCCTGCATTTATTAATCTGGTAAATTACATTGTTTGATTTTTGAAGGTTAAATCAACCCTGCAATTCTTGAGATAAACCTCACTTGATCATGATGCATTATACTTTTAAACATTTTTTAGATTGAAATTACTAAAATCTTGTTTGGAAAACATATTCATGACAGATATTGGTCTTCACTGGGACATTTCCGGAAGTATCTTTACCTGTTTTGCCTCATAGAATAAATTAGGAAGCATTTCTTTTTCAATGTTCTGGAATGATTTGTGCAGCATTTATATAATTACTTCTTTATATAGTTGGCAGAATTTACTGGTGAAACCATCATAAAATTTCCTTTATGAGAAAGTCTTTAACTAAAAATTCAATTTCTCTAATGGATTCAGGTTATCTATTTTTTCTTGTGTGAGCTTTTACAGTTTGTATTCTTGAAGGAATTTGTCCATTTCATCTCAGCTTTCAACATATAGACATATTGTCTTTAATAATATTCCTTTTAATATCTGTAAAATCTATACTGATTTCATCTCTCCGATTCGTTATTTTGGTAAATTGTGTCTTCTATCTTCTTTTCCTTATCCAACTCTACATGCGTATTAATTTTATTGATTTTCTCAAATATCCGGTTTAAAATCTTGACGAATGGGAAGAAATGTTGAAGTATGGGAGGGAAATAAAAGGATAAGTATAATTTCCATAAACAGAGTCTTATGGACCTAACTTACCTAAAATGAAAATATTTTTAATAGCAAAAAATAAAAACACCCTTTCAAGGAGCCTTGCTCTTTCCAGTAAGAGACAGCCGAGTATAATGGTTATAGGCAATGGATTCTGGCACCAGACTGTCTGTATTTGTGTCCTGCCTCTGCCTCTTATTAGCAGTTTGAGCTTGGGCAAATTATGCCTCAGTTTTCTTATGTGTAAAACACAGGTAAGGATAACACCCATCCCATAAGATTGTTGTGATGATTAAATGTATCATTTGTTATGTGTAAAATGATTTGAAAACTTCTGGCACATGATACACTTTGTAAGTGTTATCACTTATGATAAGTGAAAGGATCCAGAAATGATCTGCCGTATGTAAGCATTTCATATTGCAGATAAACACAATTTTTCTCCTTCCTTCCTTCCTTCCTTCCTTTCACTCTCTTTCTCTCTCTCTCTCTCTCCTTCCCTTTCTGCCTGCAAAGTAAACAAAAAGTTCAAAGACATAAACTGGCCACAAAGGAAAATTTACTGTTTGAAGAAAACAAATTCAGATCCTACAATAGCCCATCTTTCTCTTGCGCATATCTCTAGAAGGTTTATGGGTATTGTTTAGAAATCAGAAATCGTCATATCTAGTGGGACCTTAACTTTGTTATAACTATCCCTCCTAGGCTCACAAAAACAGACCTAATTTCAAATACTGTGTCACTATGTTCTCTGTACTTATAAACCACCAACTTGTCCCTCACAGTCAACATTTCAAAACCTACAGTGTGTTTCCAAGATTGTTTCACCATCCAAGATAGGCATCAAAATCCATGCTTCATTTCTTGGCTCAGAAAGTGTGGTCCCTTAGCTAAAACCTCTTAAACAGATAAGAAAAATGAGGCTGCAGAAGTGATATGCCCATAAGTTTACTCTTTTCCTTTCACAAGGTAAAGCTTATTGGATTCACATTTTCCATAAAGCAAATGTCCTCTTATAAATCATTAATGGAAACAAAAAGAACATCAAATTCTTATTTGATGAATATAAACAATGTTTTGGTATTTTCACAGTTGTCTGGATAATAAATGCCAGGCAGGATGAATAATAGATCTGCACATCTGAATCCCAAGAAGCACACCACCCTGATTTTCCCAGTCCCCAGTTTATATTGTAGAATATCATATACCTTGCATATGGCCCCATTAAGCAAAAGCAAGTTGTACAACACACCAGAAAATTATAAAAGCTTTTTATCATGAGGTATTCTTACTACTTGGTGTTTAAAGCTATTCAATAAGAGTGCAAATCAAATACCAAATGTTAGAGGCCTCTCCTGATAGTAACCTTCATGTTTATTGATCCATTGGATTTAAGTGGACCATTCAATATGACCAGGAATTTAGAAATCTGAAGGGGAATATGGAAGCACATTTACTTACTGAATAGAACTATCCTTGATCTTACTTGATCGCTGACACCTAAATCTATTCATCCTATAAGCAGAGAGGGGGTCCACAGTGCAATCTGCCTGAGGAAAAAAAATTAAAAGATATGGATTTATTCATACTAAAGTGTGAATGACTACACTGGTCATAGCATTCCTTTATGATCTAGGAAAAGGGAAGCAGCCTCTATGAGCTTCCATAACCTCTGCTATCACTGCCACCTGAAATATAGCCATCATTTCCTCCTGCTTGTTCTTGAAATAACAGGCAGTAATTTTTTTTATGGCTAGAAGAATATATCTCTTTCATGTATACAATGGCTGAATTCTGTTTCCTGAAACTCCAGTCAAACACTTAGTTGTCTCAAGGAAAATACTTTGAAGATATGCTTTTCTCCCTAGTAGGTGACAGCTTTTACTTCTAGATGTCACTATTTGAAAAAGTAAAGAGAGAGTAGAGGTTTCTGACTGACAGGGTGAGTCCTCAAAATGGGACCAGTATGTTCAGCCAGGCGATTTGCTTAAACTCTCACCAAATATACTTCATTCAATCCTGTTCCCACCTCACCTGGAGATAACCTTTCTTCTCTCTCTCTCTTGCCAAGGGCCAGAACTCAAAACATACCTGCTCTACCCCAAACCTCAATAATGTATTCTTTTCCAGAACCACATGTAAGTTGTTATTTGTCTCTCTCATCCAGGTAAATCTCTTTCTTTTGCAGCTGTCTCATCTTCATACTAAGATAGTAAAAACCCAAGGTCTGGTGGTACACCTTCACCATTTGCAATGTCCCCAGACAACCTTTCATTCAGTTATTAGTAAATATGCATTGATCACTGCTCTTTACTAGGTACTAGGTTAAGCCCAGATAATAAAAAATGTTATAGGGTATCTTCTCTCTTTACCAGGGGCTCACAGTCAAATAACAGATCTCATGATAAAGAGGGTAAGTACCTATTAAGTATCAAGTTCTGCTCTAGGTGCTAGGAAGTTGACAGTGAACATAAGAGATAAATTCCCTACTGTTGTGGAGTTTATATTCTAGTGAAAAGCTTTACAATACAAATTATACAGGGCCTTAAAAAGTGTTACATTCTATGGAGGAAAAAAAACTGGGAAGAGGAATAGGAGAAATCAGAGGAGTACAAACTTAAATAAGGCCTGGAAAAAAGCCTCACTGGGCTTCCCTGGTGGCGCAGTGGTTGAGAGTCCGCCTGCAGATGCAGGGGACACGGGTTCGTGCCCCAGTCTGGGAAGATCCCACATGCCGCAGAGCGGCTGGGCCCGTGAGCCATGGCCGCTGAGCCTGCGCGTCCAGAGCCTGTGCTCCACAACGGGAGAGGCCACAACAGTGAGAGGCCCGCGTACCGCAGGAAAAAAAGCAAAAAAAAAAGGCTCACTGAGCTGGTAACATTGGAGAAAATATCTAAAGGGAGAGCAAGCTAAGGGGATCTGTAGGAGAAAAGTGTTCCGGGAAGAGGAAAAAGTGAGTGCAAAGGCCCTGAGGCAGAAATACGATCAGTGCGTTTGATGAACAATAAGGAAGTCGGTTTGGTTGGGTCAGAGTGACCAAAGGAAGAGAACAGATCACGTATATTTTTTACAGTCATTACAAGTGACTTTTACACTAAGATGGGGCTTCACTAGAACAAAAGAGTAGCAAAATCTGTTCTTAGCTTTGAAAGGCTCATTCAGCAGAGGAGCTGAGTAGAGACTATATAGCAAGGGTGAAAGGAAAGATTGTTTAGGAGATTACTGCAGTAATCCAAGCAAGGGTAGGTAAGGGCTAGGGCTGAGTGATAGAAATGGAGGTAGTAAGAAATGGTTAAATTCTGGACATATTTAACAGATGGAACTAACATGATTTCAGTACAGATGGGTGTGGAGTGTGAGAAAAAGAGATGAGTCAAGTATGACTCTGTGTGTTTGGCCTGAACTAGTAGAAAGATATTTCTATTTACTGAGATGATGAAGTTTGTAAATAGAGCATCTCGGGTGGGGATGGGAGAAGATCAGTAGTTCGGTTTTGGATTTGTCACTCATCCTGGTGGAAATGTCAAGTGGGCAATTGGACAAGTGAAGCTGAATTCAGGGGAGACGTCTGTGCTGAAGAGATGCATTTAGAGGTTGTTGGCATTTGGGTGGAATTTAAGGAATGAGTCTTAATGATATCATCATGGGAGTGAGTGTACATAGAAAAGAGAAGGACTTGCCCATCTCCAGGGGCTGCATTAATTCTGAGGTACATATCTCATCTCTTATATTCTTCAATCTATTGCAAAACTGATACTTTTGTAAAAGAAAACAAAGGTAAATTATTGGAAAAGGGAAATGGAATAAAAATAAAGACATACAAAATACAAGCCCACATTTTTATTATTCGACTCAGCAAATGTAAGATTACATTTCAATAATATAATCAGAATAAAACACAATAAAGAAAAGATGACCAAAACTACACATTGTTCATTGAAATTATGGATATAGGTGATTAATAAGAGCATTGCACTTGTACCTTTTTATCCTTTTGCAGTTTTAATCAAACAAAACATTATTAATGAAAGAGTGATTCCCCATTTTCAGAATCTCTACATACATTTTGAACATAGATACATTTTGAACTATAGATATCTATGTATAACTTTGTAAAGTGATAAATGAGCTTGCTTCTTGCTGTTAATCTATCTCCTCTAGGTTGGACTGATGACGACAGTACTCGTTGAGAGCAATGTACACTTAAACTTTTGCCATGTTTTGTTTTAATATTACTCATGGTTGAAGAGGCAGGCTGATGAGAATGGAAGAAGGAATTTTAAAGCAATTTCTCCAGGCTCAGAATATTCATTTTTTACTTTTATTCAAAATGAAACAAAGGAAGTCATATTTCCAACATCCATCTTCAATCCTTCATCAGTAGTTTCAACAATTTATCTGATAATGTTATAGTTGATTTAAATAATCTTTCAACAAAAAGAATGGATTCAAACATTATATTCTTTTCAATTGACTAATTAAACTATCACACATAACAACAGGATCCTGTTGTATATGCCCGGTACCCGGCTCGCATCGAGTGTGACTCACCATAGGAGTTCAAAGATGCCCAAACTGTACCTGCTCAGGCTATGAACAATGAGAGGAGTCCAACAACTACAGACGTGGACGTGATGAACAGTAACAATGTCACACTGCTCTAAACGTTTCTAGGTGTGTTCTCTCAATCTCTGTTCTTATTTCATTGTGAACTAGTAACAGTTTGCAGACCAGCACTGTCCACATTGCTATCATGATACAGAATAGCAGGGCGCTGCACACCTCCAGGAGTACCAAGCATGTAGATACCTCTGTGAATGTGCCCCCTGGTGTTAATCCGTTCCCAAACCTAAGAGTTCTAAGAACAGAACCCTGGGAGATTGCAACTTTTGGAGCTCGGGTTGCTGAGACTCTGTGAAGCAGAAGCGCAAACAGGATGAGTCAAGCCAGGAGACTCTGGTGTCCTGGAAGGCAAGTAACCCACTAGGTCAAATACTGCTGATAACGAGACCCAAGAAATGACCTATAGAATTTGCAGCTTGGTCACTGGTGACCTAATGGGGAGATGGATGGTATGATTAGGAAGTTCAGAGGTTACCACCAAGCAGATCAGCTCCAAACTGTGTCTTCAAGAGGACTTATTTATGTGAGCTTTAAGAGTTTTATGAGCCTTTACCATTTTGACAATGGAGAGATGAAAAGCTCCCCAGGAGGAAGTACCATCATATACAGGGCTGTAAAGTCACAGAACATAGAAAGCCTACTCAAGTCCAAGATTGTGCTAATCACCCGGCTCACATCTCACTCTCTCTGTCTGGCCAAAGCACTTTGCGTCTCTGAGGCCAAGATGCTACTGACTCCATGTACCCTGCTTTGCTGATATTCTTCGTCTGGGCCTACGGGAGTGCTGTCCTCCCACTGTGCCCAGCATGGACCTTGGCACCTAGCACATATCTACTTTACATCGACTGCCATGACAATAAAACCATATGAGTGCTGTTTCGGTTTTACTGCTCAGGATCAAGACAACTGGTTATTTGAAAAGAAATTAGTTGGGAGAAGACCTCTGTGATGTAAAAGAGCCCCGAAGAATCAAGCTACCTTAATCCCAGTGCTCTATCCATTCCTGGTGGACTATTCCCCCAGCCTGTGTGTAAATACCACGGTCTCGTCTTGCTGTTGCCTCACTCTTTAAAAACCTCTAGTTGCTGCTGCTGCTACACTAAAAGACAAATCAGGAAAACATCTCACTGCTCGAGTCAGGTCCCCCAGCTCATTAGAAACACAGTGAGGTCTTTTCAGAGGAGAGAGTGCCCAAAGGCTGCTGACCTCCAGGATCCACTTCCAAGATGGACTTTAAACAACTGTGTGGTATTTTGCTACCTCCCATCAAGAAAAGGTGAATCAGGGTGTCTGTCTTGTCAGGACCCAAAGAGCATCACAATATTTCCTCAAGATTCAACATCCATTTCCTTTTTTCTTTTATCTTAGCATAAGGGAGATGTAAGATCATTTTGAAAACAGAACAAATAGAAATGGAGGGTTTTAAGAGGGTGAGATGTGTAGGTGCTAACTGGCCTTAGATATGAGTTCAGGAGAGGTCAGTGGGAGCTGCCGTGTGCAGTCATGTGACCCAGCAATGCCTCCTCTCCTCTCTCCACCTGTGAAAGGTGTGGGCTGGCCCCAAAGGTCCCTTGCAACACGGGCAGTGGCGATGCCTCATTTCTGTCCTTTATGTAATTATCTGTGGGATTGTGGGCTCAATTATCTTGACATTTAAATGCTGAGTAATTTTCTCAAAATATGCACACTCTCTGCAGGATAAAGGCAGTCTGTGTTGTGTTCCAGACAGCAGTGTAAATGAGGTAACAATAGCATGTCAGGCCTGGACTAGGTCGGGGCTGGGACGCTTCTGAGGTCCCAGAAGGCAAAAGTCAAAAGCTGCTTTGAAAAATTCAAATGTTTTGTGAGTCTCAAAGGGCAGCACAAAATCTGAGATGATTCACTGGTTGAACCTGAAGAGAGAATAAGAAAGAGCGTTCCGAGAGGGAGCGAGAGAGCGGGGCTGGTGGGGAGCTCCGCGGGAATGCCTGCCCCTGCCAGAAACGAGGGAGAAGGAGGGAAAGCAAATCCTCTGTTCTGGATTCTGATGCTTAGACACAAACCCACCTTGTTGGACCCTTGAATATAAAATCTGGAGAAACGTTATCTAGTCTTCAACAAAAAGTAGGAAATAGCTGCACCACTGGGAAAGAAGAGAGACAAGAATTCTCAGCAGCCCTAACTCTGAGTCCAGCCTACATCTACTGAAACAAGTGAAAGAGAGCCCACCCCAAGGTTGACAGCTAGAAGCAAAATCCTGAAAGGGCAGATGTGCTGGAGGGATTGTCAGACTACGGAGAGGCGCATGTCCCTGTAGCAGCACTGTGCCAGGAACAGCTCTGCTTGGAGCTGCCAGCCATCACGTCGGCACATCGGCGCCTGGGAGGGGAGGGGACTCCTGTGACATGCGGAGTGTCGGTAGTACAGTGCCTAAGACCACCCTGCGTCCCGGGGAGGGATTTCAATCAATCAATCAACTAGGAGCAGGAGAGCGGAGCAAACCCACTGAATAATGTCCCACATTGCTGTCGCCTGGGGAAATACTTGTCACTCAAGCCTGGGAGTTCTCCTTAAAGAGCCGAGGCAGCCTAGCAGGAAGGGCTTCAAGAAGGAGCCAATCTGTTTAGCTCAGGGCTCTTTATCAGCTCTAGGATTGCTTACAGGGATCAGCTAACTCTGGGAAACCAAAACAGCTCCCTTGGAATCTTCCACATATTCCTTTCATCTATCCACATACATTTGCTTAAGGGTTTTCATCGAGAAACAGTTAACACCACTCCCTAGTGATTTCAAAGGTCTGTTCTGACGCCTTGTAATTCTATTTGAAATGCCTTTGTAAATGAAGTTAGACAATAGGATAAATACGTTCCATTATTTTCTTCCAAGTAGGTATACACTGTTCATCTCAGAGACATTTACTGAGCAGCTACTCCATGCTAGGCACCATGCTAGACACTGAAAACAGTGATGACTGAAACTCAGAGACCAACGATGAAGAATTCATTCAAGGGCAGAGAGAGAAACAGATACAAGTGTGGTCTTCGGCACACACTGGGTTAAATGTAGTGCTAGAGGGATGCACACAGTACTGTGTGAGCTCTGAGCAAGTAATTAACTGGCATTGACAGCAGGGATGTGAGGGAATGAGGCACAGAGGAGGAGGTATGTGAGCTGCATCCGGAAGCCAGAGATTTCACCAGGTGCTGAATTGGAGAAACAGAGCATGGAGTTGGGAGAAAATTCTACACATGGGGGTTGGCATATGCAAAGCAGTGTAGACCTGAAAACTTACTATATACTTGTGCCAGTTAATGAGGAATAACCACCACGAGCTTGGACTGACCAATTGCCAGGTGCCCCAGGAACCACGGAACAACAAAACAGGACCAGACAAAAGAATGCATGGATTGGAGCTGCTAGGCTCCAGGCCTAGAACCTACCTGTTTCATCGCTGTCAATGCTCCAGTCTCTGAATTACCCCCTTCAGGGCAATGGGGGCAAGAATAGAGAAGCTGAAATAACCAAGGATATCAGAAGCACAGGCATTTTCATACTGAAGCACATTATAGGCTGACTGCATTACAGGGGATCAGATTTGCTACTTTGCTTCTGGCAAATCTGTAAGAGGAAATGAAACTCTTATGGACTGAAAAGATGGAGATAAGTTTAAAAAAAGATTTGGCTTTCCTCAAGCCACAGAGCATACAGCTGAGAATCTGAGAGTGAAGAGCTGGTAGGAAATGAAGCTAGAGACATAAGCAAAAAGATTAAGACTGCACATTCAATGCTAAAGAACGTGGACTTCACTCTGCACTACTGAGACCCTTAAAAGAATTTTAAGCAGGGAACTGGCATCACCACGTTTGTGTTCCAGAAAGATTACCTTGGCTTCAGTGCAGTTGGATGGATATGAGGGTAAGACCGGAATCAATGAAACGAGACTTCTTAGCGTTGTTTATATAATCCAGGCAAGATACAAGTGATAGCTAAATAAGGCACAAGGACTTTGAATGTCTGGGGTGAGCAGGAAGAAAAATGGGTGACTCTAAAGTTTCTGGACTGGGAAACTACATTCGAATTCGTGTCGTTCACTGCACTAAGGAACACAGGGAGAAGAGCACGTCTGGGCAGAATGACGTGTAGGCAGATGAGACCAGACAGTCACGTTGATTTGAGACTCATGGGGTAATCCAGGTGGGGAAGTCCAAATATCCAGAGTTGTACACGTGTCTGCTGCACCAGAAAAGAAATGTGGACGAAGACAGACATTAGGGAGACGTAGAATGATGGGCGAGTGAGAAAGCCAGATGACGAGGAAGTCTCAAGCAGGACGTCACTGTGAGAAAAACAGCAGGGAGGATCTCAGAGTGGGTGGTACCCCAAAGTCAGGAGGCATCAGGTTTAAAATTGTGGGTGTGGTCAAAAGTATTAAGGACCGAAGCAAGGACAAGAAGGTTGCAGATGGAGAAGTCTCTTTTGGCAACTCCAAGGTTACTGCTGATCTTGGCTTGGGCAGTTTCAGTCAGGTGGTGAGGATATGAGAGCTGGATTAGAGTGAATCGAGGCCTGAACAGGAAGGGAGCCGGCAACCAAGGAGGGAGGGAAACGATGTAGCTGCAGTAGGTGGAGAGTGCTGAGATGCAGAAGAGACTGGTGAACCTTTTTTGTTTTCTTTTCTTTTTTAAGATGAAAGAGACTTGTGCATATTATCAGATGTGTACATTGTCTTACTTGTGTGTTTCATCAGGTGAGGCTTTAGGGAGAGCCAAGCTCTGCAAGAGCACATACGTCCAGAGCACAAGCAGGGAGGCTTCTCTTCACATGGGAGAGAAGGAAGGGTAGGATGGCTGTGTGCACTTGTAGATGAGTTTAACAGGGTGGGAGACATAAGGCTGAGGGATGTCCAGCCTAATTTCCTCTACTTTCTAAATGAGTCCCAAGCTGGCCATCAAACAGGAGTCTTCCATTTTATCCTGATCTTATAAAGTAAGCATCACAAAATATCCCAGAAGCCTTTGCAATTTATTTTTTATCCAATTGTACCTGAGGAGCCCTCATCAAGAATAGCAGGTTGGTGAGAGTAAGTAAAACAAACATTTCAGGTATTTGGGGAAAGCAAAACTTCACGCCCTAATGTCAACCCAAAGCAAGCACGTGCGTGCAGGTACACACACACACACACAACTCTAAGACACGGGCAGAAATGAGGAGAGCCATAGTTAAATGATAAGAACTACCCACCTCTACCAAAAGTGAATCTGACCAAACCGAGGCAGCTTCCAAGGAGGCTGAGCCTTAGCCGGTAGCTCTCTCCAAAACTCCTTCCTTACCAGGAAATAAGTAGTAATCATAATGATAAAAGTTGGTTCAAATTCAATGAAAAATGGGCCAGTAGAGTCTCTCCTGGACAGGAAGTGTGTCTTCTCCATTTCCTTGTTCCCAGGGGCAACCAAAAATGAATGTACTTTATGAATGTTTCTTCACTGAAGAATGAATAATTTCTAAAACTAGTTTTTCAGTAACTCTGCCAGGATAATAAGGTCTATTTTAAGTGAAGAAGTGGCCAGATATTTTAGAAATATCAGAAGCTAGGTGGAGCAAATAAGGTGAGGGGAGAGTTAACAGTGGCTACAGAGTTTAGCACACTGGGACAGGCTGGGTGAGATTATTTCCCCTCATCAAATTCCCAGTGACTAAGAGGCAACTTCACTCCATTTTAATTTGGTAGGCACTTGAGCGTTTGCATCCTTTGTCTTTGGAAGCTCTGAGCGTGTCCCACGCATCAGAGGGGATCCTTTGGGGCAGTGGTTCAGCCACCTCCATCTGAAAGTCTCCCCAAGGGGTCATTCCTGCCTCACAATCTTATCTGTGGCAAAATACAACCCAGGCTGATTTTGTATTTAATCGTGAGAATGCTTGAAGGCATGCAAATGGTAGGCATTCGATAAAGACAGACTATGTTTATTATTAACTTAGGGAGTAGTTTAATTGTATTTTCTGTTCAGGCAAAATAAAGATAGTTTTCATTATCTTTTGCTTTGGTTACCTGTGTTTCTGCACAAGACTTGTTTACAATGAATTTTTTTCTTAGAATGTAAACTGCCTCTCAATTATTTTTATAACAACTTCAAAAGGATAGAGCAGTGGGCATCTTTTAAGGAGTTCTACGCTGTGAGCCAAAGACACCCCATTTCCCTGGAACTTTCTACCCCATTCATAAAAGTGGGCTGCTTACAATCAGTTCACATGGAAAATCCTCTCCCCACGGACAAGGTTGACTGGGCTGAGGGTGGACGCCTAAGACAAACTGGGTAGTTTCCAGTCCATTTTTGAGAATTTTGTTGTTGTGGATAGAGATTTCAATCCCAGTGTGGTCTGGTGTCTGGAACGGAGAAGCTGTAAACCTCAAAGCTATGGGGCAGGCACCTCCTGCCATCTGCACTGAGTCACAGGGAAAGCCCGTCAGCAGGGAGAGAAAAGAGAAGTTCAGCGAGAAGCAGGCATGAGAGACGGGGAGAGTCCTCCTCAGCTTTCATTTACTCCTTTCCTAGTTGCAGAGGACCATGTCCCTTTTTTTATTTAGCAGGCTTTTACCTGCAATCACAGAACCCTAGAAAATACAGAGCTAGTGCCTGTAACGCTACCCAGCCACCCACATAGGGTTTCCCAATGCCTGGTACACATTTCTCTTATAATCAGCAGAAACAGTTAAACTCATTCCCTCCCAACAGATACAATATTAACCAAAAAGAACTTCATTACCCAAGCAGTTTCATTCTGAGGAGGAAAGGAAGCCTTAAAAGTTTTGATAGAATATATTCTGACAATGAAATTACATCAGACTTTTGGACGGAATTCAATTTGGGCCTGAATGTCTTCTGCAGAGTTTCAATTTTGTGTGTGTGTGTGTGTGTGTGTGTGTGTGTTTGCATGCTCAAAGCCACTTGCAATTCCCGTTATATATAATAGGGCCCTCACTAACCTGAAGCGGACATCTGCAGTGTGAGCCAGGAAAATCAATAGACTCAGTTGTCAAACTCAAGTCTGTCAAACCGTCAACACAGTTCAGCGTATCAACCAAATGCATATATTTCCTTAGCTTGGAGAATTGATATTTTGGGACATTTTCCAGCCTAGGATTGTTAAAACACTCCAAATATGTCCCGTGTGGTTCACAAAATCCAAGGAGGTAGTAACATTCCATGAAGCCAGCTCAAATCCTTTTAGCAGCGGCAAGCTTGTTACCTCATAACGCAGCTCATTTCCTTAGGTGAGACAGTACACTGCCTTCCAATAACATTGTCTAATTAATAAATCTAGAAACTCTAAACAATAAACCCACAGGTTTTTAAGAATTTAAAGTTAACTGTTTTATCAAAATTGTTTCTGGAGCAAAATCCAAAAACAGGAACTCCAAAAGCACTGATTTAATGAGTACTTGTGTAATTATTTATTCACTATGCCTGCCTCATAAGACTGTCTGTCTGTATTGATAGATCACATGTCTCTCTTTCTTTCTTTTAGCAGCAAATCAAAAATGAAATGTTAGTCATAGCCAAACATTTCAAGAGCAATTTATAAAAATCTCTTCTAATATATTTTACTGTAAGAGTATTGTATTAAATGCAGGATATTAATTCATTTTAACATGTTTGATACAATGAGGAGACAAAACCTTGAAAAATAAGAATATCCAGCCCTGAAGAGAGACTTTAAAACGTTCTGGGAAATGGGAGGTTCTATTCTTTGTTGATCAACAATGTCCATACAAATTGGTGTGACCTTCAGAAACCAATGCTGAATAAGAAGACAGAAATCAGAAGAATTTAGCCTAAGCCTTTTGTCCTGGCTAAGGGAAAATCCACCATATCCAGAAGCAGGAAGCAAGGGGACTCCAGCTGTGTGTAGGCTGGCGAGGACCCTACAGGGAACAGAGGAAGCCTGGCAAGGTGCCTGTGAATTTACCACAATCCCTTATGATTGCTGCACAAGTTAAGTCTTACTATCGTTAAGGGGGGTTGGTATTTTCCTCAGTTATTTTTTTATTGACACTTAAGGAAAATTCATTCAGGCAAATAATATTTATTTATTATGCCTGCTATGTGCCAGATAACATGCTAGATACTTCACATTATTTCTTCCCTCAGAGCATTTATAGTCTGAGAGGATACAGAGTATAAGTAAACAAATAGTGCTACAATTACAGACTGTGAGGACGGTTCTGATGGTAATAAAACCAATGCAGTAATAGAAAACAGGCAGAGTGTCAGAGAAAACTCCAAGGAGGAGGTACAGAAAGCCTGAACGATGAGACACAGTCAGCCATAGTGAATGGGATGAAGTGTGGCCTGAGCTGAGGGCCCGTCTGGCTTGAGAACTTCTGTTCTAGGACAAAGGTAGGTGTTATTTTATCCAAATTTTATAGATATGGAACAAAGGCTTAAGCAGGTATGTATCCTGCCTAATTCACTATGTTAGTTTAAGTGTTACTGTCAGGATTTGAAGCCAGGATTGTCAGCTTCTAAACACCTGATGTTTCCACGGCACAAGAGAAAAGGAAAGGATCTAGAAGAAAGTAATCAAGAGATGCCTTGTGGCAAAGGATGGTTTGGAGCAGCTTTGACAAGACTAGGTATTTAATAATGACTAACACTGAGTGAGTGCTTACTACGCACTGGGCACTGTTCTAAGGGCTTATATGCATTCACTCAGTTAAATGTCAGAACAGCCTGATAAAGCCCTGTTAAATGAGTGCTATCATTATCACTTATCATAAATAAGTGAAGAAATTGAGGCATAGGCAGGAAAAGTAATTTTTTAAGGTGATGTAAATGGAAATTGTGGATCAGGCGTTAAGCCCGGCTCGTACCAGAGCACATGCTCTCCACCACGATGCAACACTTGCTTTAGTAAGTACCTACTAATAACTAGTCTACAGACTCGTCTCTTATACCAGGAGATCTTGTGAATCTATATTTTAGTCAACTCCAAACTGTCATGCCCAAGTGTGAACTTTAAGAGGATATTCCCTGAATCAAAAAATATGTCAGGGCTTCCCTGGTGGCGCAGTGGTTGAGAGTCTGCCTGCTGATGCAGGGGACACAGGTTCGTGCCCCGGTCCGGGAAGATCCCACATGCTGCGGAGCGGCTGGGCCTGTGAGCCATGGCCGCTGAGCCTGTACGTCCGGAGCCTGTGCTCCGCAACGGGAGAGGCCACAGCAGTGAGAGGCCCGCGTACCGCAAAAAAAAAATGTCAAAAAGAGTTTGACAAAAGGGTGCCAAGTAGCTCAGTATTCCCCATGTCTCTGCCTGATCCATATGCCAAGAAGCTTCAGCCAAGAAATAAATCTTGGCCATGGCATTAATCAGCTCTAAGAAAAAAAATTTTCCAAATGTCATTTGTTTAGTCAGAGACTTGCAAGAAAATAGCCTATTCCTCAGCAATGGGAATATTAGCGTCCTCTGGTTTCTCTTTAGAGCTGAGATCTTCACCAAAATGAATCACAACTGCTCCATGAAAATTAGTAATTCAACCATACTTATTAATAAATATTGATATCTCAACTTTCCTTAGAAACATAACCCCGTTAATAAAAAGAGATTGTCAAGGGCAGAGGATGCAAAGGGCCCACATCAACAATCTAAGCAAAGGGGATTCTGAGGGGATACGCCCAGAGAAATGGACAAAGCACCTTTTGCTCCTATAAATGATTATATTCATAGTATCCTGGACCACAGATTTTAAACGACATTCACCATAATCACTAGGACTCCAGAACAAAAGGGATGAATAATACCCAAGATGTGGAAAAGCATGGGGGAGAAAGAGTACTGTACTGGAAGTCAGTAACAGCTGTGCAATAACCAGGCAAGTGACCTCAATCACTCCCCTGCAGCCCCTCCCCCCACCTGCACCTGCTACCAGCATCCTGCGACACTGTGTCTCTCTGAGAAATAAGGAGTTACACTAGATGTTCTCTGAGGACTCTTCCAGGGATAATACCATCTGAACTTCTATGGCAATGTATGTAATAGAAACAGGATGGGAGGGGTAGATAGCATCAGGGAGGAGTGATGATGAAAAGGAATGCATGTCTTTGAAACAATTATTATTCTCCATGAAATACAGGAGGAGAAAATTATGATACAATTCACGCAGAGAACTGACAAAAGTGAGAACTCTTGCATGCACGTGGTATGATGGTATGGGACATAAGCCAAGAAGTCCTTCCATCTTCTTTCCTTGACCTACACATTATGAGTAAGCCCCTGTGCACTGCCATTTGCCTGAATGGGCTAATTCAGTCCCAGCCAACCTTCTGTTTTGCTTTGCACTCCTCCCTTAGTCATATTGGACTTGTTAAATATAAATAAAGTGGAACACTGGGACTGGAACACTTCCGTCCACGAAATGTTTCATTATTTCTAACTGACTTCAGTCCCCACCCCCTGCTCCCATAATTAGCTCCATAAAATCACTGCCTTGTTGTAGACTAAATTTTATCCGTTTCATAAGGTTCTAGAACAGCTGAGATTTTTAAGAAACATTCTTAGTACAAAAATACATTTAGAAGATTCATTAATAAAAATAAAGAGTGTAAACAGCATACAAATCATAACATTCCTAGGAAGCTTCAAATTGCAAAACGCTTTCCCTTAAGTTCTTATTATGTTTTACTTCTTTATCCTAGAAGTAGAAATTCTGGAGGGTAGCTTCTCAGATTTTCTACTCCAATGAGATGCTAAGTCTTGGAAGTTGTCAGAAAAATTTTCTCAGTACCACTGCAGCCCAACTATTATCTTTTCTTAGACAACTTTATTACTTTTCTTATTATTTTTTCTTGAAAACTTTAAAAATATAAAAAAGCAGATAGTATGCATTACTAGACTGTGTAACCACTTCCCGTCTACCCATCACCAGCCTTGATAATTATTGCCTTGGTTTGAGCTGCTGTAACAAATTAACATATACTGGTGGCTTAAACAACAAACACTTATTTCTCACAAGCTTTCTTATGTCCCTTCTACTAAGGCATTAGGACTAATCCCATTCATGAGGGATCTACCCTCATCACCTAAGTACATCCCAAAGGCCCCAACTACTAATACTATCACCTTAGGAGTTAGAATTTTAGCAAATGAATTTGGGGTGGACACAAACATTCAGTCCATGACAATTATAAATCTTGTTTTTTCATCTCATCTTTTCCCTCCACCTCTTCTATATTAGTGTGAAGCAAATTTCAGATGTCCTATCATTTCAGTCTTAAAAATTGTAGATCGTATCTCTAAAAGAAAAGGATTACCATAAAACTTAACCACAATACCATTATCATACTATAAAACATTAACAGTTCCTTAATATCATCAAATATTCTCAGTGTTCAAAATTTCAGTTGTCTTATAAATGTCGTAAATTTATTTTACAGTTTGTTTGCAAAAGGATCTAATTTAGATCCACATATTGTGAATCAGTGATATAACTTTTAAATCTCTTTTTATAGGTTTCTCTTCCGTATCTTTCTTGTAATTTGTCTTTGGAATAAACCAAGTCATTTATCCTGTAGACTCACCTGTCCATATTTTGCTGATTGCTTCCCTATGGTTAGTTTAACGTGCTCCTCTCTTATCTGATTTTCTGGTAAATTAGTATTTGGATTCAAAGACTTATTCAGAATGCATATCCATTTTATGGTAAAACTATTTCATAGATACAGACTCCCTGACTTCAGATTATACTACAAAGCTAGAGTAATTAAACAGTATGATAATAACACAGAAACAGAAATATAGATGAATGGAACAGGATAGAAAGCCCAGAGATAAACTCACACACCTATGGTCAACTAATCTCTGACAAAGGAGGCAAGAACATACAATGGAGAAAACACAGTCTCTTCAATAATTGGTGCTGGGATAACTGGACAGCTACATGGGAAGAAAAGGAAATTAGAACACTCCCTAACACCATAAACAAAAATAAAATTGAAATGGTTCAAAGACCTAAATGTAAAGCTGGCCACTATAAAACTCTTAGAGGAAAGCATAGGCAGAACACTCTTTGACATAAATCACAGCAAGATTTTTTTGATCCACGTCCTAGAGTAATGAAAATAAAAGCAAAAATAAACAGATGGGACCCAATTAAACTTATAATCTTCTGCACAGCAAAGGAAACCATAAACAAAACAAAAAGACAACCCACAGAATGGGAGAAAATATTTGCAAATGAGGTGACCGACAAGGGACTGATCTCCAAAACACGCAAACAACTCATGTAGCTCTATGTCAAAAAAACAAACAACCCAATCAAAAAATGGGCAGAAGATCTAAAGAGATATTTCTCCAAAGAAGACATACAGATGACCAAAAAGCATATGAAATGATGCTCAACATCACTAATTATCAGAAAAATGCAAATCAAAACTACAATGAGGTATCTCCTCACACCAGTCAGAATGGCCATCATCAAAAAATCTACAAACAATAAATACTGGAGAGGGTGTGGAGAAAGGGGAACCTTCCTACACTGTTGGTGGGAATGTAAATTGGTACAACCACTATGGAGAACAGAATGGAGGTTCCTTGGAAAAGTAAAAACAGAACTACCATATGATCCAGCAATCCCACTCCTGGGCAGATATCTGGAGAAAACCATAATCCAAAAGAATTCATGCACCCCAAAGTTCATTGCAGCACTGTTCACAATAGCCAAGACATGGAAGCAACCTAAATGTCCATCAACAGAAGAATGGATAAAGATGTGGTACATATATACAATGGAATATTACTCAGCCACAAAAAAGAATGAAATAATGCCATTTGCAGCTACACGGATGGACCTAGAGATTACCACACTAAATATCAGAGACAAAGACAAATATCGTATGATAGCGCTTTTATGTGGAATCTAAAAAAAAAATGGTACAAATGAACTTATCTACAGAACAGAAATAGAGTCGCAGATGTAGAAAACAAACTGATGGCTACTGGAGGGAAAGGCAGGGACTGGGATTGACATATACACACTATATAAAATAGATAACTAATAAGGACCTACTGTATAGCACAGGGAACTCTACTCAGTACTCTGTAATGGCCTATATGGAAAAAGAATCTAAAAAAGAGTAGATATACGTATATGTGTAACTTATTCACTTAGTACAGCAAAAACTAACACAATATTGTAAATCAACTATACTCCAATAAAAATTAAAGAATAAAAACTATTCCATAGTTAGAAGTGTTTTCTTCCACTAGGAGGAATATAATTATTGTTATCTCCTCCAATGGTTAGCAGCCATTGATGTGTAATTTCTAGTTCCATTAACTATGGCATTAGTTCGTCATGCATTAGCTGGAGGAAGTACAAAGAGAAACTTCCTTTCATCTACTACTTGGTTGCCCAGGGGTGTAGTTAATATAGGAAAGGCAGGATAGATGTTTTACTTTTTTCCTTTCTTTAGTCAAGATTCTGATGCCACCAAAATTCTTTCTAGGGAGAACTTAATGATTTCTCCTTGTGGTTGCTATCTTGATTCTTTCGTTTGCCGTTTCACTTTTTTGAATATATCAGAAAGTCATTTTCTATCCTCATTAAGCCATGCAAATCACCTTTGCTAAATCATTCCCAAATCCCTTTCCTTTTCTATTGAATCCCCGTGTTATTATTATATGCCTGTATCACAGTCTTGTTTTATAGTGTTGGTATTAGAAATAGAGACCAAACAGCAATTCCCAATTCTAAGACATTATAATATATATTACTAAAAATGAGAGACTATGGAAGAATACAGTCCCCAAGATATTCAAAGTAAACAGGATTATGCAGGCTATTTGTCTACCTCACTGCAGAAATACTCAGTGTAGTCTCTCCATTTTGTTTGTCCGAAGCAAAGAAACTGTGATCCCTGTCTTTAAAAGAAGTAGAATTTATTATAGTTAATAGAATATAAAACAATGGGACTACTTTGCACATCACCTGTGACAAGCAGCGGCCCTATGTTTTGGTTGGCATTACTGACCTCCTGAATGCTTCCTCTGCCATTACTGTGAAGCCGTCCACAGTCAGTTGTCCATCATCCAGGACAGAGATAGAACTGGTATCAGAATGAACTCACAGGAAGTGTTTTAACTTAAGCCTACTTTATAGTTTCAGGTTACATTATTCTGTGACTTGAAACTGTCACTGCCATCTAAAATCCTAGGATTCTCCTCTGTAAAGTGAGAAATAATGCATGCGTCAAATGATATTCTCAAGATTAAATGAGATAGTATAGTATAATGCCATCTGTACTTACCGAGGGTTGCCATTACATAGCAACTGCAAATACTCTTGTACTCCTAGCTTGTAAAAAAGTACAAGTGTCAGAAAGCAGGTAAAATATTCACTTTCTTTTGCTCTTTAGCATCCAGTGAGTATAATAATCACTCCCTTTACTGAAACAGACTCTAAAATCTCCCCTAAAGAGAAAACTCCCTGTGCTGCAGGCTCCTCCCACAGGGTGTCCACTTCCTGAAGAGAAGCATTCTCTTCATCTCTGAGTCCTGACAAAAGGCCCCTGACAAAGGCCACATGCTAAGTAAAGAGCTTTGTAGCCTCAATGACAATATCAGCAATGCATCACTAAGTGACAGCATTTGAGCTGTACAAAACTTTTCCTTAGAAGTTTATGAGAGTTCTAGAAGACATGGTATGGGTCCATGCTCCATTTCACGCGGATAACATAGAGCCGGTACTCAAACAATGCCAGCTGTTGCTCCGAGAGCTTTCACAAATTCTCTCTCCCCCTCCCACCCTGTTTCCAGCACACAGGAATTTAACATTCTTCTACCTGCCCTGAATCGGTCAGAATGCTTCATCTGTTCTACCTCTAAGTTCAAGGCCATAAAAATCTGGTCAGTTAGATGACTTATTTCCCCAACTTTATCATAAAAGTTGGAGCCAATTAATCTTGGCTATGCCTTTATCCAGTGCACTTATTAATAGTTCCCCTTTCACTTTCAAAAATGCTCTAATTTTGTCATTCTAGTGACAAGCTACCGGTGAGACATGCCCTATGTCTTGTTGGTATCCCAAAGTGAAAAATGTACTCTCAAAAGATGTTTGTTGGTTGAAACAAAAACAGTACTTTGCTAACCAATCTAATAAGAGGCAGAGGGGTTCCTGTCTCTGTGTATGTATTTTCCCTCAGCTCTTCTGAAGGGAATATCTTCTCCAAAAGACTTTATTTTTGACATATTAATAATGCTTCCCTTACTCTTAAATAATTGATGGGTTTAAAAATATCAGTCAGGGGCTTCCCTGGTGGCGCAGTGGTTGAGAGTCCGCCTGCCGATCCAGGGGACACGGGTTTGTGCCCTGGTCCTGGAAGATCCCACATGCCGCAGAGCGGCTGGGCCCGTGAGCCATGGCCGCTGGGCCTGTGTGTCCGGAGCCTGTGCGCCACGGCGGGAGAGGCCACAACAGTGAGAGGCCCGCGTGCCGCAAAAAAAAAAAAAAAATATCAGTCAGTAGGAAAAGAGTGATGCATTGAGTGAAGGAAAACAGTGAGTATTTTGGCAAAAACGTGAAAGCTGCATTAATGACTGCACAAACCTCACTAATGGAGCTTATCAGCGTTTTCACAGCAAGAGTTTTCATTCCCTTTGTCACCAGAACCAATAAATCTCTGTCATATAACTGGTCCAACTGCTTCTTCAAGACTGACACTAAGTTTCTTATGGAAATTGGTGCCTTGGTCAACCTGTGCTAGGAGACACAAGGTGGGGACACTGTCTCAGAAGAGAATGAAGAGCACAGGAAGACACTGGGCAGGAAAGTTCTCCAAATTAATTGGCCTTGACCACAGTCACATGGAGGAAAGTATATTTCCTAAAGCCCACTGGCCTGTTTTTAGCCCTTGTGAGGGATTTAAAAGGATACCTTTCTCTGGCATAGATACTCCTCAATGAAGTGTCAAGGAGATACTTAGTCAAGCCAAGAATTCATTGCAGGTAATTTCATTTTCACCACAAACATCAACCATGTTGACTAAAACTCTGATATTCAAAGTATAAGAACATTGTCATTAACAACGTAACAAAATGTATTCTTATATAGTCTAATATGAATGGTTCTCATCTGGGAGTGACTTCCCATCAAGGGATATTTAACAATGTCTGGAGACATTTTTGAAGGCCATGACTGGGACTATTGGCATCTAGTAGTCAGAGGCCAGATATGCTGCTAAATAGCCTATAATGCATTAGAAACTAACACACCATTGTAAAGCAATTATACTCCAGTCAAGATGTTAAAAATATATATCCTATAATGCAAAAGACAGCCCTTACACCAAAGAATTATTCCATCCAAAATGTCGATAACATCACTGCTGAGAAATCCTGGTCTTTATTGATTAAAAAATATATTTTTGAGAGGGACCATTTACTTCTTCATTCAATAGCCATTTATTAAGAAACTAAGAAGCACAGAGTTTGTCCTAGATGCTGGGATTAGAGATAGATATGGCACAGTCCTGAGAGAGCCTGATCCTATTCTAGCAATTTGGTGGCTTAGAGATCCCGAAACCCTCTTGTAATGCAATTATAAAAATTCTCAATTTACTATTAAGAATACTCTTATAAAAGAAGGAATGAGGCTATAAGAAAAGAACAGAAAGGAATTGCTCCTGTCAAGAAGTCATAACATTGAGACCAAGAAGGTAAGCACACACTGTACCACCTCTCATCCTGGGAATTAAGGAAATTCCATGGAGTGGAGCTTCTGCATACTAGGGAAAGTTTGCTTTTCCAACCATATCATTTTATATATTACAGAAAATAAAATTTAGTCAAAAAGAAAAAATGTTACCATATATATGAAAACAAACAGAAATGAATATATAATCAAATACATGATCATATACCAAACTACTAACAAAACCCACAAATAAGCAATTCAGGAGGTTCTGAAAACAAAAAACTAAACTCTACATTCTTAGTAGGATTATTTTAAGGGTAAGATAATTTAAAAATCTTAAATAATATCAGTAATTTTATTTCTGTTAGTAGAAATATCACATTTTTTAATATTAAAACTATTTTATGTTTTGCAGATAAAAGTTGCCCAGGAAATAAAAATATATGTTGTAAGTCATAGAAAATTAGACAATATGTTAATGCTATTAGGAGTAAAATTTTCAGTGTAAGAGCATAAAACGAAAATATAAAATTTTAAAAAGTTAAGAAAGGGTGTATAAGGAGAACTTGAATTAGGAAAATGAAAATGAACACACGATCTTTAAAAATACCTTTCTTAGTACTTTCAATTGGCAGAACCTGGACGCCATGACACCCCAACAGTGCCAAGTACAAAGATGTTATTTTATCAGGGCCTGGAACCGGAGCCACAAATAGGAGAGAAAACTAAACTGAGGTGCCTGTATGAGTTGGGACCCCAGAGGGGAGAGATGTACAGAGGGAACTGGAGTCACATGGAGAGGCCACCACTGTTGGAAGAGGCCTAGCAAGAGGGAGGCATGCCCTGGCCTTACTTTTCCCTTTGCCCTCCAGTCTTTTAATAGTGCCTCATACTGGCTGAACTTACCTGGAGGCCAGTTGGTAAGGAAGCCTGGGAAATTGAGGTCACTATGACGGTGACCAGATCAGAGCAAAGTTTGGTTGGAGAAGGAACATGATAAGCACAATAATACTTGTAAAGAAAATAGAGAAGGAGAGAGAGAGAGAGTGAAAGAATAAGAAATAAATCTGTCTCCATTGGAAGTAATTCTTACATCAACTCCTTACTCTGAAATTAGCCGAAAAGGGAATTACGTGCATTTATTCTGTCTTCATAGGAGAGCCTGCATTTTATCCCCAATTTTAAAGCTCTTCTTTAGCAAAAGAATGCCAGCTAAATAAAGAAGGAACTCAATAAAATTAATCAATTTTCATTTAGCCACATTCAATGAATATTTGATTCAGGCAAGCATCATAAACAAATGTTCAAATCACTAGCTGCAATGTTGAGGAACAAAATTTTTGCACAGTGCCAAATAGTCACAGAATACTTGCTATTTGCGAAAGGAAAAATATTCTTTAATAATGGAGAAATACTAATGTCATGATAATAACTATGTGATAGTCACCACCTTAACTACATGACCACATTCAGCATCACTGATAACAGCATGGCCTCAGTCTGTGTGCTCCTTGAAATGATGTGATGTGCAGTACAAAACATTGACTTTGGAATATTATTGCCAAAAATATTTAACCTGTATCCCAAAACCTTTAGGAATAACATCTGGTTTATAGGAAATATAGGGATAGAAGAATAAGCTAACCACCATAAGGAAACAATCAGGTAAATCCAGAAAATGGGATATTCAATTAAAAATTATTCACTAAACACCTAAAAAAAAGCAAAAAAAAAATAAAAACTGATTAGATATAAGTAGAAAATCAATCATTAGATGTTATATACACCCATAAGAACAATAAATAAGTTTAAATGAACTGAATCCAATTGAAAGACATAAATTATTAGACCCTAAAACATAAAGAAATGGAAATGTTGAAATAGCCAGATTTAAAAGGATGGAATGTAAAAGTTGATGTAGCTACATTAATATCAAACAAAATATACCATATAATAAAAGTATTAATAGAATTAAAAACAAGTTACTTCAGAATGATAAAATTCAGTTCACTAGGAGGATAAAACAATTCTAGATTTTTATGCATAAAATATAATAGTTTCAAAATACATAAAGCAAAAATTGACAGTACTATAAAAGGAAATTATCTGGGGTATATATGACAAAATCCTCTCTTACTCTGCAATAACGAGCAGGAAAAAACTGACTGTAGTAGATTTCAATATGCTTAACTAAATTGACCTAATGGACAACTGATGAATATTTTGCATTACTAACCCACCAACATTCATGAAAATTAACAATTTATAAGACCTTTAAGAAAAAAATATATATATAAATTATAACATTAAAAGCATACAGTCTGGTGCTTGCTTCAGCAGCACATATACTAAAATTGGAACAATACAGAGAAGACTAGCATGGCCTCTGTGCAAGGATGACATGCAAATTCATGAAGCATTCCATATTTTTGTATATGATGTGTTGTTCAGAGGTTGTATTATTAGGAGCAATTTTTTAAATTCTTTTTTAAAAATCCCTTCACGTGTTCAAAAGCACTGAGCATTTTCTATGTGTCAGTCTCTGTGCAACTATTGAGAATGAGGGGAAAATGAATAAAATGGAATGCCTTAAAGCAAAAAAAAAAGAAAAAGCATACAGTATTTTCTGCTAAATACATCATTAAACAAAATTAAATAATATAAAGGTAACTAGAAAATGTGTTTTTAATTGTTTTAAGTTACAAATAATTTATGGGTTAACTAATACTAAATTATCAAGGAAACTGAAAAAAACTTTAAACTGAAATATTGTGAATATACATTATATTAAAGCTTGTGGGATGAAACTAAAGCAGTATTTTGAGGGACAATGATAGTTTTAAATGACTAATATGAGAAAAGTGTTCATTAATGAGCTAAGAATTCATCTAAAACAGGTAGAAAAGGAAGAACAAAATAAAGCCAATAAAATAAAATAAAAATAATTTGAAAAAACAAAAATATTTATCTGAAAAGACTAATAAGTTAACAAATTCTTAATAAGACAGATGAGGAAACAAAGAAAGAGGAGGTACAAAGATAGTATTATGAAAAAGAGACAAAATTAAGATTCAGAAAATACATTTAAAAGATAATGAGGGGGCTTCCCTGGTGGCGCAGTGGTTGAGAGTCTGCCTGCCGATGCAGGGGACACAGGTTCGTGCCCCGGTCCGGGAAGATCCCACATGCCACAGAGCGGCTGGGCCCGTGAGCCATGGCCGCTGAGCCTGTGCGTCCGGAGCCTGTGCTCCACAACGGGAGGAGGCCACAGCAGTGAGAGGCCCGCGTACCGCAAAAAAAAAAAAAAAAAGTAACGAGGATACTCTAAAACAACTTTATAGCCAAAAATTTGAAAATGCAATTGAACTGCATAGACTCTCAAGTGAACAAAAAATAACACCTCAAAATAGTCAAGGAAAGAAATACAGAAAAATAGATGGATCTATAAACAATAAAGGAATTAATTTACTATATAATTTCAAACAGTTATGCAAGAAAAAAACAGGTATAGATGTCTTTATGGATAAATTCCATAAATTTTATAGAAGCAGACATTAACTATCTTATCAATTTCTTTCACAGAATAAAAAAGCAAACAGCATCAAGATACACCTCAATTCATTTAGGAGCATAGGAGGTATATTGATAATGTTCCCTCCCACACACACAGGGGATGTACAGGTTAATCCTAATTTCTAGTTATAAATTGGGACTTTAGAGAGATTCCATGGTGACAGGAGACACTGACAGCACAAGAACTCTTCCTTTCACCCTTGACATCTCATCATTCCTCCCACATGTAACTCCTATATATAGCCCCTAGCTCTGTGCTACTCTCTGTCCACCACAATATTTTTGCCTTTAGGTCACTGATTTCTTATTTGGTTTCAAAACACAGTGATAAATACAGTGGAGTATTCTGTCAAATAACTAATCTTGGCATGTGAAGTCCCTGGTCCCAGTGTGAAACGCTTGCTTGAAGGATAAGTTAAGAATCCTTAGAGAAAATCCTGAAATGAATGTATGTTGCAGAAAGAGCTAAGAAACATATAATACAAACAATTAGGGATAGACTGCACACTCTATTTGGAAATTTTTTTCACCTAAATTATAATTTGAAGAAATGTTCATGTTACTAAGCTAGGTCTATTTCATGATGTATGAGCATAATATTGACAACCATTTCATATTGTGAAATGTTTACACTGTGTCTGTACACATGATGTGTTAGCGCATGTATGCGTATGTGATTCCTTTATTATGCCCTGTCATGGGATTCTACACTTTTCTTTCAAGGAACCCATCGTGGTTTGTAACTATGTACTCTGGCTATCTGGCCTCTTATTCAATGTCAGTCTGCCCAGGGAAAGCAGGGTCGATGAGACAAGGAATTGTATTTGTTTTGTTCATTATTCTAATAACCAACTCTTAAAACAGTGCCTAATACAAGGAGCTTATTTGAGTATTTTTAAAGTAAATTTCTAAAAATGGAAACGATAGGTTAAAATATATTATGAGCACTTAAATTTTTAGTATGAAACTGCCTTCTAATAGGTTTAAGTTGAAGTTTAATAATATAGGATGAGTAAGCGATGTTTTAATTTTTATGTGATCTTTCTGTTCATGTACTTTGCTGATATTTCCATTGAGCTATTTTCCTTTTTGTATTGTATTTGTAATTTGTATTTCCTTTTGTATCCTTTATATTTGTATTATATAGAGCTCTTTATATAATATAGATATTAATCTTTAGTTTATCATATATATTTGCAATCATTTTCTATTTTTTTCCTTTCCACTCTGAAACTTGGCTTTTAACTATATTTATGGTAAATATTTTTGTAAAGATCTTTAAATTCTAATGTCAAATCTTTTTCCCCTCATGATTTTGAATTTTATATATATTTTAGAAAGCCTTCCTCTACATAAGATCATAAAAGAATATATTTTCTTCTAAATTTTTTTTTCATATTTAGTTTTTGAACAATATTTATGTAAGAGATTAACATTTCTTCCACTAATTTTAAATGTGAATTTTTCCTGTAAATTACTATTATGTCATATTTACACGGGTCTGTTTTTGAACTATTTATTATGTTCTAGTGATCAAAATACTATTAATAGCATAAATTTATACAGCATTGTAATATCTAGTAAGATAGATGACCAATTGTTCTTTATGTTCAAAATTCCTTGGATATTCTTAAGACATTTTGATGTAAACTTCGAAGTCAAATTATTAATTTCCAAAAATATCCCTTTGAGAGGACATTGAACTTAGAATTTCATTTAGAAAGAACTGACATCTTTACAATATTTTCCAATGAAGAAAATGGAAACGAGAGCCAAATTAATTTAGTTAGATCTTATTTTATTTACTTCAATGACATTTTGTATTTTTCTCCTTATAGGACCTAAACTTTGCTGATGATCTGTACTCCTAAATAGTTCTGAGATTTTTCCTTCTATTACAATCCAGATCTTTTATTTTCTCATTACATTTTGTAAACTGATGATTCACGCCTCTGGTTTGTAAGACACCTATTGATACTTTTAGGCTGATCTTGCATCCAATCTCTTCATTCTATAAAAATTTTAATGGCTTAAGTAGATGAATCCATAATTTAATCTGGAGCTAAACAGTTCATAATTTTTATGTTAGTGTAAATGGTTTTCTTTTACTTTTTCTTTTACTCTTATTAATTTCTTCCTTGCACTTGTAATGCTTGTTTTTGTTTTCCTTTCCCTTCTCTGTTTGAATGTTTTGAATATTTCTGTTAACTGGATAAATACATTTAAGTATGTAAATTTCTTCTGAGTACTGCCTTGGCCACAGCTTGAATTCTATTTGTTAAGAAACCCTAATAAAAACATTTAACAAAGCATTAGGCTGATAATTTAATTAACATAAACAAATCTGTTCATTTTCTGATTGCTCAGTTCAGCAGCTATTTCCAGTTACCTGCATTTCTGCTGTGTATCAGGTGCAGACATTGACATTTAAAAAAATAAGGGCTATTATAATAATAGGTCGTTACCCACAGGGATCTCATATTACTAGTTATCCTAGACCTTATATTTGAGCCCATACTTCAATGCTGTAGGCTTAGATCTCAGATTTGACACCAGACTAACTTTCCCCACATTTCCTACTCAGACTTGGAGCTTCCATTTGAGTAGCATATGGTCTGGGTGGACTCCCTGAACATGCTTTGGCTTCTTCCTCAGCATCTTGTCCGTGATATCTTGACATTATATCCTTGGCCCAATTCTAAAATTTTCTGTGCTACTCCTGTCTTCACTACAATTGCATTTAGTTATATCCCTATGATTTAAACATAGAAAATGTGTTTAAGATGCAAAAACAAACAAGCAAAAAAACCCCACTGATTTCAAAGTTATCACCATGTTTAACTAAACTTTGCTAAGAAATAAACCTCAAGGTCTGCCAGAGATTGTTTCTATACATACCTTCTCATGCCCAAAGTTATGTAGCTTGCACAACTGAATCTAGCTCATTAAACCCCTCATTCACGTCGTAACTCCTTCCTGTATAACAGACAGGAATTGCAGTCCTGACGTTCTACTATTTTTATTCAGTCTCTCTAGTCTCTCCCCCAGGTTTGTACTGTAAAAATATAATTCCCACTCTACAATCTAATTCACTTACCTACTTTACATTCTACTTTACTACTACTTTACTGGTACTTACTTCTTAAGTTTCTAAAAATTATTAAAATATTCCTTTAGTAGTAAATGTTATTTGAAAACATATTTGTGATGTCTGCATAATATTCCATTATATATTACTGCACTCTTATTGAAGAACTACTGTATTGTTTAGTATATCCTTTTAAATTTCCATGTAGGTTCATTTTTTTATGGATCTCTGATTAATACTCTGGGATATGTTACCTGAGGTGAAGACTATAGGCAAAACAATATGGATATTTTAAGACTCAATCCATATTACTACATGCTATCATTAAAAGTTTACACCATTTTCATCAACAACAATTAAATACATTATTTCCCTCATACTTTTTAAATCATTGGCCTCTTTTATATTTTTCTTCTGTTTAATGATTTAAAATAGTATAATTTTATTTAAATTTGCAACAGTAATGACTAATAATTTTATTTTTGTTTGTGCTTATTATCAACTTGTATTTCATCTTTTAGAAATTTTTCTTTACATACGTTTTTTAGTTTTAGTGCTTTTCTTATTGGTTAATAAGAATGTTTCACAAAGAAAAGGTATCAACTCATCTTATGTGTGATACAAATATTATTAATATATTAAAGTTTTAAATTTTAATGTAATAAAATATATCAGCCTTTGCCCTCATGATTTTCCTTCTTGTTTATATCCTTATAAATTTCATGTTCTTTGCAAGATTAATTAACTATATATACAATATACATTTTACAGCTTATAATTTCACTTTTCTTAAACACTTTACACATTTAAAATTTATTTTTGGTGAATTATAGTTTGACAGTTTGCAGAGAATTTTTCCCCTAAATCCAATTATTTTAACATAATTTATTGAGTAATTTCCATAATACCCATAGGTTTATGATTTCATAAATAACTTAATGAATCAAAATCAGTCACCTAGAAAAAGTTTTTAGTGTACACTTTGTCACTTTTCCAAATATATACCTGAAGAATGAGTAATTAAATATTTTTACAGATTCCTACCAGTATATTTGCTATTGTTTTCCAAAGTTCAATATTCCATAAAATAAGAAACACATACTTCCCAAAGTCTTTTTTTCCCGCATTCAGAATTCAAAACATAAGAGAAATTTATAGGATGTGCCTTCTGCTTTCTAATTCTCTAAAAGTACCTCCAGAAATGAGAATTTAAATGAGTAGTGGTTGAATTCTCAGTTCTTGATTCCCAACTTAAGAGTCTTGTATTTAATACATTTTGAATACATAATGCCAAAAATAGAATCATTCTAGCCATGACGGATTTATAAATTCAGCTTTTCTATAACCTGAATCATATCATGGAGATGAATAGTTGCAGATAGTTGCAGATATGTAGCAGAGACTGAAAACAATGAACCAATCATATTTCTCATGTCAACTTCCACAAACCCTTTCCCATGCCACCTTCAGCACAGCAGCACACTGCCTTAGAAGGTCAAGACTCTGATACAACCTGAAGTAAGTGATTAAGCCTCCGCCTCAGCATCACTAGCACCAGTAGACCAAAAAAAAAAACAAAACTCATTTATTGATCTGAATAACGGTAGTTGTTTTAAGGTACATATTTTAAGTAAATTTTCCAAATGTGGAATACCAAGGTACATGCAATTAACTGTAAAAGATCATGTGAACATGAAAAGGAAGAACTAAGCTTCAACCTGCTCTTTTTGGGTTAAGTTCTTTGCTTTTCCTCTAACCTAAGTTGTCTTAAAAGGACAATTTTGGATAGACTTCAATGTAAAAAATCTGGATGAGTTTGGGTTATTTAAAATGTCCTTTGCCATCTAAACAATTATTTCATAGTCTATAGAAAAGGATGGCCTTAAATCTGATTGCATTCTACCATCAGTTTTGCAGGTCTCTCTTGAACTTTCATAACATGTTAAAGCATATGCACATGTACGTTTCTGAGCTTCAAAGTTATTACATAAAGGATCTTGCAAATTGAGTTTACATTACGTGACTATAAAGGAAAAGCCAAACTCATTAGGATGTCAATTACATAGTCTGATATTGGCACCCTGAAGATACCGGGATGCTGGAGGGAAGTCTGACCTTTTGTAATGGTTCATATTCCATTCTCTGTCCTTCCATCATTGTCAATATCTTATGCTATCCGAAGGCACAAAGCCATGTTTTTTTGGTAGACTGAGGAGTAGTTTAGCTGGTTGCTGAGTTTCATGGGCTGACATCACACCAAGGAGCAACACAAGCACTCTAGATCTGTGTCATCGCAGGCATGCTCAAGGGAGAAGGTGGTGGTCGGCGGCTAGTCCTGACCCTAGCACATATTAAAAGCAGGAGAAGGGGGGCCTCCCTGGTGGCGCAGTGGTTGAGAGTCCGCCTGCTGGTGCAGGGGACGCGGGTTCGTGCCCCGGTCCGGGAAGATCCCACATGCCACGGAGCGGCTGGGCCCGTGAGCCGTGGCCGCTGAGCCTGCGCATCCGGAGCCTGTGCTCCACAAAGGGGGGGGCCGCAACAGTGAGAGGCCCGCGTACCGCAAAAAAAAAAAAAAAAGCAGGAGAAAGAAGACTGGTGAAGTTGGCCAGAATCAAGTTTCACATATGTGGAATGAGGTTATATTTCTGGATTTTCATCTCTATACATCTCCTTGTTGCTTTACTCCTGAACCATAAATCCAGACTCTGACCTGATAACTTGACCTCAACTCTAGATTATGCCTTTTGCTGCTAGTGGGGTTCAAATTTATCTGGACTGACCCTGAACCCTGACAGACTGAACTTCTTACCTACAAACCAATACAGTATCTTTATAATGATCATAAAAGTCAATCAGAATGCTATTTGTCTCCAAAAGAATCTCTAATGAACAATAAAATAGCACAAAGATTGATTTGATCAATACTTTAAGTTAGGATGAGCTTCCAGAGAGCTATACATTGCCTTTGGTCTTCTCATTTTTGTTAATCTTAAGGAAGATAAATCATATTCATTAAATTCGCTCTTCTAAACTGGATGGCATTATAAACTAGGAAGAAATGACCAAAAGAGGGAAATTGGAAATGGCTGAGTAGCAGCTGTAATCAAAACACACAGGATCCATCTCAGAAGAGGAAAATCAACCTCCTAGAAGGAAGTTTTTCTATTTGGCTACACTTCAAAGAGAAGTACTGCAAGTAGAGAAGACTCAGCAACTGATGCTGATTAATCTACAATTTGCAGAGACAGACGACAAGAGTGGGAAGCCACAACCTGGAAGGGAAAGGCTAAACTGACTCCATTAAAGTCCATACTATCAGGCTTGTTCCTTTGCTTTCCAAATCTTTAATACCTAGAAAAAAGGGAAGCTTATATGTGAACAATTCAAGCAGCTGTTTTAGATACCCATTCCTTACTCAAGGTCACTAATCTGGGCCCCAGGAAACAGTATGTCACCTTGCTGGTGACTATCTATGTGACTCTGGGTAAGGTAGTCATTCTCTGATCTGCTCATATCTTATCTGAATAAGTATAATAACTTATTGTATTCTTATATTCAGAACTTATATTCAGAAATAATAACATATCTACTTTGTAGGGTTATTTAAGAATTAGATAAGGAAATGCATGTAAAAAGCCTGAAAAAGTGTTTGTTGTGTAGTAAGTGTTCAATGCATGTTAACATTTTTTTGTGTGTGTGGTACGCGGGCCTCTCACTGTTGTGGCCTCTCCCATTGCGGAGCACAGGCTCCGGACGTGCAGGCTCAGCGGCCATGGCTCACGGGCCCAGCCACTCTGCGGCATGTGGGGTCTTTCCTAACCGGGGCACGAACCCGTGTCCCCTGCATCAGCAGGCAGACTCTCAACCACTGCGCCACCAGGGAAGCCCCCCATGTTAACACTTTTCAAAGTATTTTTTTAAATGTTAAGGTTAACATGTAAGCAAAAAATGATTGAGGCCTGCCAACTCAGGTCTAAAACTGTAAATTTAGCTACCAGGAAGGAGTGATGAGGCTGTGTCATAAGCAGGGAGGATTAGAAAAATAAGTCAGAATACCTGCCCTCTAAAGGTTCACTGTCTAGAGGAAACACAACTAAGTGTGAGGGAGTGTGCTGATTTCAATAACAGAAGCCCACATTAAGTCAGGGATCCCCAACCCCCAGGCCGTGGACCCGTGGCCTGTTAGGAGCTGGGCTGCACAGCAGGAGGTGAGCGGGAGGCGAGCGAGTGAAGCTTCATTTGTATTTACAGCTGCTCCGCATTACTCACGTTACCGCCTCCTGTCATATGAGCGGCGGCATTAGATTCTCATAGGAGCGCGAACCCTACTGTGAAGTGCGCATGCGAGGGATCTAGGTTGCGAGCTCCGTATGAGAATCTAATGCCTGAGGATCTGAGGTGGAGCTGAGGCGGTGATGCGGGCGCTGGGGAGCGGCTGCAGATACAGATTATCATTAGCAGAGAGGTGTGACTGCACAGAGACCATAATAAACCAATTGCTTGCAGACTGGTATCGGAATCCTATCAGTGAGTGGCAAGTGACAATTCCGCTGCATCTGGTGGCAGGCTTTAAGTTAGAATCCGACACTTATTTTAGTCCATGCATAGCCCACCCATTATTTTATTTACCACTTCCGTCTGTGCCTCTTTCCCGCACTGCGCACTTGTCTTAGTCACAGTTGTGGTAAGCCCACAAGCTAACCCTAGCCAAAATGAGTAAAAAGCAAACATCACTGGAGAGCTTCTTTGAAAAGGGGGAAAGACCCAATGATGAGACAGCAGAAGACTCTAAGATTGCCAACAGAAAGAAAGCTGTATTTAAAAGAAAATACCAAGAGTCCTACTTAAATTACGGGTTCATTGCAACAGGTGATTCACATTCTTCAAGGCTGTTTTGTATAATATGTGACAACCAGCTATCCAACGAAGCTATGAAACCTTCAAAACTGCTTCGCCACATGGAGACCAAGCACCCTGTATGAAAAGACAAGTCTTTGGGGCTTCCCTGGTGGCGCAGTGGTTGAGAGCCTGCCTGCCGATGCAGGGGACACGGGTTCGTGCCCCGGTCCGGGAAGATCCCACATGCCGCGGAGCGGCTGGGCCCGTGAGCCATGGCCTCTGAGCCTGCGCGTCCGGAACACGCTTAGTGGCTAACCGCATTGCTAAAGCTAAGAAGCCCTTCACTATTGGTGAAGACTTGATCCTACCTGCTGCTAAGGACATCTGTCGTGAACTTTTAGGAGAGGCTGTAGTTCAAAAGGTGGCACGTGTTCCTCTTTCAGCTAGCACCGTAACTAGACGAACTGATGAAATAGCAGAGGATACTGAGGCACAACCGTTAGGATTAGTGAGTCACCGTGCTATGCAATCCAGGTTGACAAGTCTACCGATGTTGACAACAGGGCAACAAGGCTTGTTTTTGTGCGATACGTTTTTCAGGAGGATGTGAATGAGCATACATCATGTGCACCTTTGTTGCCGGCCAACACCACAGCTGCAGAACTATTCAAGTCTTTGAATGATTACACATCAGGAAAACTGAATTGGTCCTTTTGTGTCAGTATATGCACAGACAGAGCAGCTGCCATGACTGGACGGCTTTGTGGTTTCACTACTCGGGTCAAAGAGGTCGCTTCTGCATGTGAATCTACGCACTGTGGCATCCATACAGAAATGCTGGCTACCCGAAAAATGTCATCTGAACTTAACAACGTTTTGTAGGATGTGATTCAAATTATCAACCACATTAAAGTACATGCCCTTAACTCCTGTCTGTTCACACAGCTCTGTGAGGAGATGGACCCAGAGCACACACGTCTTCTCTGATACACAGAAGTGAGATGGCTTCTAGAGGCAAATCACTGGGCAGAGGTTTTGAGTTATGAGAGCTGCTCCAGAGATTTCTTTTTGAAAAAGTCACCACTGGCGGCACATTTCAGTGACACAGAATGGGTCGCAAAACTTGCTTACGTGTGTGACATATTCAACCTGCTCAGTGAACTCAACCTGTCACTTCAGGGGGGAATGACAACTATATTCAAGTCGGCAGATAGAGTGGCTGCATTCAAAGCCAAACTGGAATTATGGGGGTGACGAGGGAACACTGGGATTTTTGACATGTTTCAAACATTAGCAGAGATTTTGAAAGAGACTGAGCCAGGGCCTTCTTTCTCCCAGCTGGTGCATGATCACCTATCTCAGCTTTCAGAAGAGTTTAAGCATCACTTCCCAACCACAAAAGACCCCCAAACTGGGAAGGAACGGATCCATGACCCATTTGTGAATAAGCCAGGTGAATCGACTTTGTGCTAGAAGAGGATCAACTGTTTGAGATCACAAATGATGGTGGCCTTAAAAGTATGTCTGAGACAATTTCAAATCTCCATACATTCTGGATTAAAGTCAAGGTGGAATATCCTGAGATTGCCACAAAAGCACTGAAAAGCCTGCTTCCATTTCCAAAACCCTATCTTTGTGAAGCAGGGTTTTCTGCAGTGACAGCAACCAAAATGATGTTACGGGGACTTCCCTGGTGGTCCAGTGGTAAAGAATCTGCCTTCCATTGCAGGAGACGCAGGTTTGATCCCTGGTTGGGGAACTAAGATCCCACACTCCGCGGGGCAACTAAGCCAGCACGCCGTAACTACTGAGCTCGCTCACCTCAATGAGAGAGCCCACGTGCCGCAAACTACAGAGCCGACATGCTCTGGAGCCTGCGCACCACAGCTAGAGAGAGAAAACCCGCACAGCACAACTAGAGAGAAGCCCATGCACCACAACGCAAAAGATCCCGCATGCCTCAACGAAGATTCGCGTGCTGCAACTAAGACCCGACACAACCAAAAAAAAAAAGAAAGAAAGAACAAAGCAAACAAACAAACAAAAAGAACCAAAACGAGATTACAGAGTAGACTGGACATAAGCAACACACTTCAGGTGTCACTGTCTCCCATCACCCCCAGATGGGACCATCTAGTTGCAGGAAAACAAGCCCAGGGCTCCCACTGATTCTGCATTATGGTGAGTTGTATAATTATTTTATTATATATAACAATGTAATAATAATAGAAATAAAGGGCACAATAAATGCAATGTACTTGAATCAAAACCACCCCCCGCCCTGGTCTGTGGAAAAACTGTCTTCCACAAAACCGGCCCCTGGTGCCAAAAAGGCTGGGGATGGCTTCATTAAGTGCTATGAAACTCCACGGAAAAACATCATTAAATCTGTACTGAGAAGTTAGAAAAGACTTCAGAGAGGAAATGGTATTTGAGTTGGTGATTTAAAGATAAGTGGGAGTTTGGGAAATGGAGAACGGTATAGGAGCATCCTAAACATGGAGAACAATGGTTCTGTTTTTCAATAGAAAGTTGAAAAAAAAAAAGCATGAGGTGAGTAGTTTGATATATTTGAAGTAGAGAGAACTAAAGCAAGAAACAAGAGAGTAACAGAGCTAAAATATTCAGCTTGGAAAAAGATGAGTCCAGTTTGCAAATAACAGTTAAATGGCATGTTGAGTGCTTAGACACTATCTTGAAGACAATGGTGAACTGAAGGATATTAATCTGGAGAGAGATTAAGTCTTTAGAGTACAACCATGGAATAGGACAGCAAGAAACCTGCAAGGGCACAGGTGAGGTGGGTGTTTATCCACTCAAGAAAATCCCCAAAGGAAGAAAATCTCCACAGGAGGTATCTAAATGTTTTAATACCAGGGCATACACAGTTCATAGAGCTATTCTCTGAGGAAAGAGAAAGTGGAGTACAAGTTACAGATCCTAGAGTTTGTTACGTTGGATGGACACCTGAGACACAGTCTACGTAAGAAGCCTCCTGATGTAGTAAACTGCCAACTCCCTGATCCACTGGCCAGGAAGAGTTTGTGTGGAATTTTCCAAGGGCTCACAAAGCCATGTCCACTACAGACTAGGAGGAAAGATAGAAGGTTTGTCTGAAGCACGCTTGAAGGGTAAAAAAGGTTGTTGAGAAATGACTTTGAAAAGAAAAACCAGAGCCAGTGAGAAGTACTGCCTTCATTACCCACAGGAAGAGCTCTCTTTCTTAAAAAAAAAAAAAAAAGTCTGGGAAGGGTCAATGGGCAAAGGAGAGACACATATATCAAGAACCAAGCTTGGAAAATAATATTCACAGGAAAAGGCAGGGAAACAAAAATGGGCTTTGCAGACGTAATACCTGAGATTGAACTCCAATCCATATAACTATATAACCTTGAGTATATTATTTAAGTTGTCTTAGCTTCAGCTACCTCATGTGCAATGTGGGGATTACGGTACATACGTAACAGAACAACTGTGAAGGTGAAGCGTTAGAATACGTGAAGCAGGCAGCACAGTAACAGATGCACCACAGCCAGGCCACACACGTTAATGTAGAGATTACGGTACATATGTAACAGAGCAACTGTGAAGGTGAAGCGTTAGAATACGTGAAGCAGGCAGCACAGTAATAGATGCACCACAGCCAGGCCACACACGTTAATTCCTGTCATTTGTTCTCACCTCTACCAGGACCAACTATAAGACTGGAGGTATGTGTCTTGCTTGATAACTTTATACCAGCTCTTGGAAGTGAAGAACCTCGGGGCAGGACAGGAATAAAGACACAGGCCTAGAGAATGGACTGGAGGACACGGGGAGGGGGAAGGGTGAGCTGGGACGAAGTGAGACGGTGGCATGGACATGTATACACTACCAAATGTAAAATAGGTAGCTAGTGGGAAGCGGCCGCATAGCACAGGGAGATGAGCTCGGTGCTGTGTGACCACCTAGAGGGGTGGGATAGGGACGGTGGGCGGGAGACTCAAGAGGGAGGAGATATGGGGATATATGTACACATATAGCTGATTCACTTTGTTATAAGGCAGAAACTAACACACCATTATAGAGCAATTATACTCCAATAAAGATGTTAAAAAATTTAATTTAATTTAATTTAAAAGTACAGGAAAAGGGACTGAAGCATTCAGTCCTTGAATACAAAGAAGACCACCAAAACGTGTCCTGGCTCTCTCAATTGCCCTTTTGGTGGTCTTTTAAAATCATTGTTTTCTATATCTTGAGGAGAGAAGTTTGCGGTTGCTTTCGGTGTAGGTGCTTTTCTGATAAGCATAGGACTCATTTTAATATGGCGTCAAAGGACCAACAATACAGTGTAGACTTGAAAATGACCTGGTTGTTTTATTAAAACAACACTGGTAATCGACAGCTGCAGTCGTGTCTGAGAGCTTTTGACTGTCAGTTTCTCAGCAGGAAGTTCAAACAAGTATATGAATTAATTTTAGTCAACAGGTATTGGAAATCTGCAGCATCTCTGAAAAGCCACTGGAAAAACAAAATTCACTGTTATTATTTCCTGAGTTCCGGACAATATTACCAATAAGAGATGATTAATTCTCCACCTCTAATGCGCCCCCACTGCACCTTGATTTGCCATCAGCTTATTAGCTCAGAACTCTAAAAATATGCTTATCACCTAAACTTTCAGAGTTTATCTAATATCCTCTAGAACACAGGTTTACAACTTTATGAAGAATCATAAATTATTAAAATTAAATTATAGTCATGTCTTTATTTACTCATTGAACACATAATAAGAGTGTTCTCATTATTGTTAAGGGGGCTGAAAATGATGTAATGAAAATTGCTGATAAGAGTCAAGTGAGCTGGCCTCTTTGTTCATTTCTCTGTAGCCTGAAGCAAGTCTTTTTCACCCTCCAGTGTCTCAGTTTACTCATCTGTAAAACCGGGATGACGGTTGCCCTGGTAATACTCAGGATTCTTGAGAACATACTTTTTAAAAGTTATTGAAAATTATAATGCACAATGCAAAAATCTTCTGAAATTATTGGTATTGGAAATGGTGCCATTTATGTTGAATTTTAAACTGTTAGTTTTCAGCACTGGGTTTACTAATGCCTGACTCCCTCTAAAAATAACCAGCAATTTCAGTAAACTGTCAAAGGGGAACTTTTGCACGGCTTCCTGTCAGGAAAGACCATTTATGTGCTTGAAAGAAATGCCATTTCGAAATGACAAATATAAACCCTAAAATTCTCTATAACCAACCATGCTCAGCAAAGAGAAAATTCCCTTAGAAACTTAACATGTCAACAAGATATCCTGGGACAAAAAGACCTTTATTCCAACAGGTGAGGACGAAGAGAGCTCCTAAGTCTCACAGTAATTTTTAACTTTCTAAAGCAAGTTATTACCACCTTCTAATTTACAGCAAATGCTATCCATATGGCGATGATGCACAGAACTGTATCTCTAACCAAGGTGACCCTGTTGAGCTCAAGCTCCGTTCATTCAACAGCGGATCGGACATTCTATGTTCATCATATCCATGACTAAACTTACCAGCTTCCACATCAAACCTAGTATTTCTCCTTTCTTCACATGACGGTGACTGCTTTCCTTTGAACAAGCCCAAACCTCTCCAATCAAGTCATGGCTATATTCCTGCTATGCAGGGGTCTGACTTCCATTTAAACACAAAATATCCATCTTCCTGCCACCTACATGTGGTATCTGAAATATGACACAAATGAACTTATCTATGAAACAGGAACAGACTCACAGACATAGAAAACAAACTTCTGGTTGCCAAGGGGGAGGAGGATGTGGGAGGGATGGATGGGGAGTTTGGGATTAGCAGATGCAAACTATTATATAGAGAATGGATAAACAACAAGGTCTTACTGTATGGCACAGGGAACTATGTTCAATATCCTGTGATAAATCATAATGGAAAAAAACCCAAACATCCATCTTCCATAGCTCCCGTGTATCTCGCTGTGTCTAATTCCAATTATACCTAAAACAACCTTAGCCCACCATTTCCACATTCCACTAAGTCGTAGGTTGAGAAAGAATACAGAGTAGGGAAATGGGAATGAAACCAGCAATATTTTTGATAAAATAGTGGAAATAACTACCACAGAGCGGAATAAAGAAAAAAAAATGAAAAGAATTGAAGACAGTCTCAGAGACCTCTGGAACAACATTAAAGGCACAAATATTCAAATTATAGGGGTCCCATAAGAAGACGAGTAAAAGAAAGGGACTGAGAAAATATTTGAAGAGATTATAGTTGACAATTTCCCTAATATGGGAAAGGAAATAGTCAATCAAGTCCAGGAAGTGCAGATCCAAGGAGAAGCCAACCAAGACACATATTAATCAAACTATCAACAATTAAAGACAAAGAAAACATATTGAAAGCAGCAAGGGAAAAGCAACAAATAACATACAAGGGAATCCCCATAAGGTTAACAGCTGAACTTTCAGCAGAAACTCTGCAAGCCAGAAGGGAGTGGCAGGACATATTTAAATTGATGAAAGGGAAAAACCTATAACCAAGATTTCTCTACCCAGCAAGGATCTCATTCAGATTCGATGGAGAAATGAAAACCTTTACAGACAAGCAAAAGCTAAGAGAATTCAGCACCACCAAATCAGCTTTACAATAAATGCTAAACGAACTTCTCTAGTCAGGAAACACAAGAGAAGGAAAAGATCTACAATAACAAACCCAAAACAATTAAGAAAATGGTAACAGGAACATACATATCGATAATTACCTTAAATGTAAATGCTCCAACCAAAAGACATAGACTGGCTGAATGGATACAAAAACAAGACCCGTATATATGCTGTCTACAAGAGACCCACCTCAGACCTAGGGACACATACAGACTGAAAGTGAGGGGATGGAAAAAGATATTCCATGCAAATGTAAATCAAGAGAAAGCTGGAGTAGCAATATTCATATCAGACAAAATAGATTTTAAAATAAAGACTATTACAAGAGACAAGGAAGAACACTACATAATTATCAAGAGATCAATCCAAGAGGAAGATATAACAATTGTAAATATTTACGCACCCAACACAGGAGCACCTCCATACATAAGGCAAATGCTAACAGCCATAAAAGGGGAAATCGACAGTAACACAATCATAGGAGGGGACTTTAACACCCCACTTCCACCAACGGACCGATCATCCAAAATGAAAAAAGGAAACACAAGCTTTAAATGACACATTAAACAAGTAGGATTTAATTGATATTTGTAGGACATTCCATCCATCCAAAGACAACAGAATACACTTCCTTCTCAAGTGTTCATGGAACATTCTCCAGGATAGATAATACCTTGGGTCACAAATTAAGTTTGGTAAATTTAATTAAATTGAAATCGTATCAAGTATCTTTTCTGACCACAATGCTATGAGACTAGATATCAATTACAGGAAAAAAATCTGTAAAAAATACAAACACATGGAGGCTAAACAATACACTACTTAATAACCAAGAAATCACTGAAGAAATCAAAGAGGAAATTAAAAAATACCTAGAAACAAATGATAATGAAAATACGACAACCCGAAACCTATGGGATGCAGCAAAAGCAGTTATGAGAGGGAAGTTTGCAGCAATGCAAAACTACCTCAAGAAACAAGAAAAATCTCAAATAAACAACTTAAACTTCCACCTAAAGCAATCAGAGACGGAAGAACAAAAAAACCCAAACTTAGCAGAAGGAAAGAAATCATAAAGATCAGATGAGAAATAAATGAAAAAGAAATGAAGGAAACAACAGCAAAGATAAATAAAACTAAAAGCTGGTTCTTTGAGAAGATAAACCAAATTGATAAACCATTAACCAGAATCATCAAGAAAAAAAGGGAGGAAACTCAAATCAATAGAATTAGAAATGAAAAAGGAGAAGTAACAACTGACACTGCAGAAATACAAAGGATCATGAGAGATTACTACAAGCAAATATATGCCAATAAAATGGGCAACCTGGAAGAAATGGACAAATTGTTAGCAAAGTACAACCTTCGGAGACTGAACCAGGAAAAAATAGAAAATACAAACAGATCAATCACAAGCACTGAAATTGAAACTGTGATTAAAAACCTTCCAACAAACAAAAACCCAGGACCAGATGGCTTCACAGGCAAATTCTATCAAACATTTAGAGAAGAACTAACACGTATCCTTCTTAAACTCTTCCTAAATATAGCAGAGAGAGGAACACTCCCAAACTCATTCTACAAGGCCACCATCACACTGATACCAAAACCAGATGAAGGTGCCTACAGGCCAATACAACTGACGAACATAGATGCAAAATCCTCAACAAAATATTAGCAGACAGAATCCAGCACATTAAAAGGATCATACACCATGATCAAGTGGGCTTTATCCCAGGAATGCAAGGCTCCTTCAATATATGCAAATCAATCAATGTGATACACCACATTAACAAATTGAAGGAGAAAAACCATATGATCATCTCAATAGATGCAGAAAAAGCTTTTGACAAAATTCAACCCCCATTTATGACAAAAACCCTCCAGAAAGTAGGCATAGAGAGATCTTACTTCAATGTAATAAAGGCCATATATGACAAACCCACAGCAACATCATTCTCAATGGTGAAAAACTGAAACCTTTTCCACTAAGCTCAGGAACAAGACAAGGTTGCCCACTCTCACCACTTTTATTCAACATGGGTTTGGAAGTTTTAGCCACAGCAATCAGAGAAGAAAAAGTAATAAAAGGAACCCAAATCAGAAAAGAAGAAGTGAAACTGTCACTGTTTGCAGATGATATGATACAGATATACATACAGATATGATACAGATATACATACAGAATACAGACATACAGAATCCTAAAGATGGTACCAGAAAACTACTAGAGCTAATTAATGAATTTGGTAAAGTAGCAGGATACAAAATTAATGCACAGAAATCTCTTGCATTCCTATACACTAATGATGAAAAATCTGAAAGAGAAATTGAGGAAACAGTCCCTTTTAACACTGCAACAAAAAGAATAAAATATCTAGGAATAAACCTACCTAAGGAGACAAAAGACCTGTATGCAGAAAACTATAAGACACTGATGAATGAAATTAAAGACGATACAAACAGATGGAGAGATATACTAAGTTCTTGGATTGGAAGAATCAACACTGTGCAAATGACTATACTACCCAAAGCAATCTACAGATTCAGTGCAATCCCTATCAAACCACCAATGGCATTTTTCACAGAACTAGAACAAAAATTTTTACAGTTTGTATGGTTTCCATATGTATGTTTCACAAAAGACCTTGAATAGCCAAAGCAATCTTGAGGAAAAAAACAGAGCTGGAGGAATCAGGCTCCTGGACTTCAGACTATACTACAAAGCTAACATGGAAGCAAACTAAGTGTCCATCAACAGATGAATGGATAAATTAGATGTGGCACATCTATACAATGGAATATTATTCAGCCAGAAAAAGAAACATAATTGATCTATATGTAGTGAGGTGGATGGACCTAGAGTCAGTCATACAGAGTGAAGTAAGTCACAAAGAGAAAAACAAAAACCATATGCTAACACATATATATGGAATCTAAAAAAAAAAAAAATGGTTCTGAAGAACCTCAGGGCAGGACAGGAATAAAGACGCAGATGCAGAGAATGGACTTGAGGACACAGGGAGGGGGAAAGGTAAGCTGGGACGAAGTGACAGAGTGGCATGGACATATATACACTACCAAATGTAAAACAGATAGCTAGTGGGAAGCAGCCACTTACCACAGGGAGATGAGCTGGGTGCTTTGTGACCCCCTAGAGGGGTGGGATAGGGACATTTGCCAATGTCTCATGTAAATCCACAAACTCTTCAGTGTCTGATGCATTTTCCTCTGTTCGTGGTTTTAAAAGCTGACTGTTTTTATTTACAAGTATTGGTGCAGTGAGGTTTTTCTGCTTCTATTTTTAGGTAAATTTTACATACAGTAAGTCCTCAGTTAAAAACAGACGCATTTTTATTAAGGTATAATGCAAATACATTAAAACATATCTTTTTAAGTGTATAGTTCCGCAAATGCATACGGTTGTGTAACCGCCACCACAATCAGAATATGGTACATTTCCATCACCATAAGAAGTTCCTCTATCCAGTATAGTCACGTCCTCCCATAAACCCCAGCTCTGAGCAACCACTGGTCTGTTTTCTGTGTCTGGAGTTTTGCCTTTTCCAGAATGTCAAATAAATGGAATAATACAATATACAGCCTCTTGAATCTGGTTTCCTTTACTTAGCAGAATGTTTGAAGATTTATTCATGTTGTTGTGTGTATCACTAGTTCACTTCTTCTATTTGCTGAGTAGTACTCCACTTGTATGGATTTATTACATTGTTTTTACTCACCAATTGTGGTAGACAAATGACTCCCTAAAAATGTCTATGTTCTAATCCCTGGAAAACATGAATTATGTTACCTTATATGGCAAGAAGGACTTTGCTGATGCAATTAAGTTACAGACCTTGAGATGGGAAGGTAATCCTAGGCCAAATATAACACATAAATCAGAGAAATGGCAGTGTCAGAAGATCTGCTGCCCTGTTCCTAATCCTAAAATGGAAGAATCTACATGCAAGAACCAGAGAGGAGCCTCTAAGAGCTAAATGTGGCCCCTAGTTGACCATCAGCGAGACAAAAAAACCTCAGCCTTACACCACATGAAACTGGGTTCTGCCAACCCCTAAGTAAGGAAATAGATTTTTCCTTAGCGCCTCCAGAAAGGACTGCAGCCCTACCACACTTCGATTTTAGCCTGTGAGACAGCGATAGTTTTCTGTCCACCTGAAATGTAAGATAATAAATTGGTGTTGTTTTAAGCCATTAAAATTGTGGCAATTTGTTGCAGCAGCAATAGAAAACTAATAAACCGATTGGAGAACATTTGGGGTTTTTTTTTTGTTTTTTTTGTTTTTGTTAATTACAAAAACAGCCAGTATAAACCACAGAGTACAAGTTTTTATGTGAAATTAAGCTTTCATTTCTCTTGAGTGGAATTTCTGGGTCCTTTGATAAGTGTATAATTAATTTATTAGAAACTGCAAAACTGTTCTCCAAAGTGACTGCATCATTTTGCATTTTCAGAATTAATGCATGGGAAACCCAATTGTTCTAAGTCCTCACTTGGTGTTGACAGAGATTTTTTCCTCTTCTGTCTGTTAAGTACTTGGCAGTATTTCATCACAGTTTTTAATTTGCCTCCTTAATGTTAATGATTTTGACTTAATTAAGCAACTGGTATCTGGTTAAATCTTTTGCCAAACTTTATTTGGGCTATATATTTTGAGTGTTCTTCATATAATCTGGTGTATTATTTTCCTAGTACTGTGTACATTGCCACTAACTTGGTGACTTAAGACAACAACCATTTATTATCACACAGTTTGTGTGTGACTAAAGTCTGGCTATGGCATAATTGGATTCTCCGCTCAGAGTCTTACAAGGCTAATTCAAAGCGTCAGCTGGCTGCATTCCCACCAGGTCTCACATGGAGCTCAGGATACAGTTCCAAGCTCATCCCGATAGCTGGCAGAATTCAGTTCCTTGTGGTTTTAGGTAGGGCAAGGGGTCTTTATTTTCTTGCCAGGAGTTGCTCTCAACACCTAGAGGCCACTCTCAGGTCCTAACCAAGTACCCTCTCTAATAACATGGCTGCTTATTTCAGCATCTCTCCCTAGTCTCTGTGATAGGTTCTTAGCACTGAAGTGACTGTCACATCACATTTCCCATATAATGTCATCTAAGCAAGGGAGTGAGTATCCCATCACATTCAGAGGCTCTGCCCATTCTCAAGAGGAAGGAGATTGTACAGGGTTTATGTGCCAAGGGCCAAAAACCCTGGGAACCATCTTAGAATTCAGCCTACCACATCTAGCTACAAGTCCACTGTTGGACTATGTGTTTTACAAAGTTTTCTTGCAGTCTTTCACTTTTCATTTTTTCTTTCCTTCTTTCTTTCTTTCTTTTTCTTTCTTTCTTCCTTTCTTTCTCTTTCTTTCTTTTATATTTACTGAACAAAAGATTCTTTGAATTCTATATTGCTTTACAATTTTCAAAAATTTCACACATTATTTCACATAATCTCATAATAACCCTTTTATTTTTCCTCTACCCCTATATTGCCCCTCCCCACCTTCCCTCTTCACACTGGTAACAACTCTCTCGTTCTCTATAACCGTGAGTCTGCTTCTTTTTGTTTTATTCACTAGTTTGCTGTATTTTTAAGATTCCACATATAAGTATATCATACAGAATTTGTTTTTCTCTGAGTTATTTCATTTAGTATAATGCCCTCCAAGTACATCCTTGTTGCTGCAAATAGCAAAATTTCATTCTTTTCTGGGGTTGAGTAGTCTTCCATTGTGCATGTATATCACATCTTCTTTAACCATTCATCTGTTGATGGACACTTAGGTTGCTTCCATACCTTGACTATTGTAAACAGTGCCACACTGAATGCTGGGGTGCATGTATCCTTTAGGATTATGGTTTTCTCCAGATATATGCCCAGGAGTGGGATTGCTGGATTGTATGGTAGTTCTATTTTTAGTTTTCTAAGGAACCTCCATACTGTTCTCCACAATGGCTGCACTAATTTACATTCCTGCCAAAAATGTACAAGGGTTCCCTTTTCTCCACATCCTTGCCAACATTTGTTACTTGGGATCTTTTTGATGATAGCCATTCTGACAGGTGTGAGGTGATATCTAATTGTGGTTTTGATTTGCATTTCCCTGATGATTAGGGATGTTGAGCATCTATTCACGTGCCTGTTGGCCATGAAATATAGAAGTGTTTAACTTTGAAAAAGTCCAATTTTCCTTTTGTGTGTGTGTGTGTGTCATGTTTTTAGTGTAATATATAAGAAATCTTTGCTTAATGCATGGCCACAAAGATTTTCTCCTATGTTTTTTTCTAGAAGATTTATAGTTTTAGCTTTTATATTTGAATTTTTGATCTATTTTGGTTTGATTTTTGCATATGGTATATGAGTATGGCTCAGTTTTTTCTTTCTTTTTTGCATATGGATATGTAATTATTTAGTGCCATTTGTTGGAAACACCATTTTACTCTATTGAGTTGCCCTTGCACCCTTGTCAAATATCAATTTTTTTCATATCTGTATGGGTCTATTTCTGGACTCTGCATTCTATACCATTGAGTTACATGTCTGTCATCTTGCCAGTGTTTGGATTATTGCAGCTTTATATCAAGTTTTAAAATCAGATAGACTGAGGCCTCTGAATTTGTTCAAAAATATTTTGATTGGTTATATTTTTATTATATTATACTTATATTTATAAGACAAAGTGTATTTCCTCTGCCTGATGAAATTTAGAATCAAGTTGTTAGGTTCAATAACAAAAAAATCTTCCTGGGATTTTGACTGAGACAGTGTTGAATCTATAGATAAATGTGGGGAGAAATGACATATTAACAATAGTCAGCCTTCCCATCTATGAACATTATATAGCTAATCATTTATTTAAGTATTTTTAATATCTTTTTTCCTCAGGGTTTTGTAGTTATCAGCATACAGCGTCTGCACATATTTTGTTAAATTTATACCCAAGTATTTCATGTTTATTAGTACTGTAGTAAATGGTTACTTTAAAAATGTAGTTTCTGATTTATAATTACTAATATAGAGAACTACTATTGATATTCATATATAAACTTCATATCTTACAAATTTCCATTTACTAGTTCTAGTAGATCTTTGAGTATTCTTTGGGATTTTTATAGATAATCATATTTATGGAATAACTGTAATTTTTTATTGTTCCATTTAATCTCTACTGTTTTATCTTTCATACATCTTTGAATTTCCTTAGGTGTGGCCTTTGAGCTTATGACATATGTCATCATTAATTACAGAAATTATACCACTTCACATAATTATAAGAACTTACAACCCAATGATTCCCTCTTGTCTTTTGTGCTATTTTTATCACATATTTTTCTTCTGAATATGCTGTAAACCCAAAACACTTTCCTATTATTCTTACTTTGGAGACAATTACCTTCTAAAGCAAATACAAACAAGAAAAAGGTGTTTAATATTTCCTTTCATTTTAATCATTTCTAGAGACCTTCGTTTCTCTTCCTACACCCAGGTTCCTGTGTATTATCATGTTCTTCTGCTTGAAGAATTTCTGTTAACATTTTTTCTACTGTAGGTCTGTCAACCAACAATTATATCTTTTTTGAAAGTCCTTATTTAGTCTTCATTGTTGCAATATATTTTCAGTGGATGTAAAATTGAGTGTAGGCTTTTCCTTCTCTCCATGCTTTGAAGATATCCACTGTCTTCTGGCTTGCATAACTTCTGATGGGGTTATATTTCTACCTTTGTTTTTTTGCTATTGCTTCTTGTTTTCAGTTTTCAGCAGTTTGAATATGGTGTGTGTGTGTGTGTTGATTTTATCACACTTGATGCTGTCTGAGCTCTCCAGAACTGTGGGGTTTTTGCTCTTTTGTATTTTGGAAAATTATCAGTCATTAATTATTTAAGTAATTCATATTCTTCATTATCTCTCTTTCCTCCTTCTGGAATTCAAATTACACATGTGTTTTGATGTTATCCCACCATGCTTAGATGCTTTGTTTATTTTTATTTCTCCACTATCAGTTCTCATTGTGTTGAAGTTTGGATAATTTCTACTGACCTGTTCACCTGTTCCTTAAGTCTGCTGAGTCCACTGATGATTTAGTCAATAGCATGCTTCATTTCTGTTACTGTATTTTAGTTTTAGCTTTCAATTTGATCTTTTTAAATAGTTTTTATCTCCTTGCTGAGATTCCCATAGGTTCGTGCATGCTTTCCACTTTTCCCACAAGGTTCTTTAACATATTAACTGTAGTAATTTTTAATTCCCTGTCTCACAGTTCTACTCTCTGGTTCTTATCTCAATCTGGTTCTGTTGACTATTCTGCCTCTTGACAGTGGGTTTGTTCATTTGTTTCCTGATTTTTTGTGTGTGATAGATATCTGGTGTTGGAAAGCCAGACATATGTAAAGGACAGTAGAGACTAAGGTAAATAGCATTTATGCCTGAAGACATGGACACCACTTGTTCTGCTTGGCTATTACCAAGAGAGTCTGTGTCTTCCAGGCCTGCACTACAAGCTATGTTCCTATGGTCTCCTGCCCTACCATCAATATTTTCCATGATTTCCTAGTAAAGATCCATGAAGAAGAACCTGTGAGCGGTTGCAGACTCCCTTTGTGTCTGAGACCTCAGGAGCCTCACATTACTCCACACTCACACTTTAACAATTCATTAAAACGTCTTAGCTGAATTTTTCTTCTCCACTTAAATGGGGGTCCTGTCTTCCTCTCCATCTCTCCTTGTATATGCCTGCCTTTCCTTAGATTTCAGGCTAGTTGCTTGCTCTGCAACTTCACCTTTTTGAACTTGATAACAATTATGATTTCTTCATATGCCCTGGCTTTTTCTTGTTGTTATGGTGGGGGCACTAATCTTTCCAACATTCCATATGCTAACTGGAAGCCAGAAGTCCACTATTTTCTTAACACAGTGAAAACAGTGTGTATTTGTATATGTACTAATCAAACCAATCTAGAGAAATCAATGAGAACTTTAGTTGCAACAAACTGTTTCTTAAATGTTTCTAAAAATTGCAATGTGTCTATGGCAATTTTAATAATGCACAGAAGACTCAAAAATCCATTTTTGCTATTAAATACCTTAAAATCTACTGGGAGAAATTAGAATGATGAGGAGAAAAGTATAAAAGCCAGTGTCAAATTCTTTCTGCTATTCCCCTCTATCACCTTTAAACAATAATAATAAAGTAAGTTTTCTGCTATTAAAAACTATGCCTTGGATCTTGACCTCATGGAAACTCAGGCAGCCATCTCTGAGGGGCATTAAGGAGTTCATAGGGAACACGGAAACACCTGCCTACAGGTGTCCTGTCTTAATAAATCACTATAAAAACTGACTATACAAAATGTTAACGAGCAAATTAAGAAATTTATAATTAAATCTGGCTCCAAAAAAATTGCTAAAAATGATACTGTTTGATTCTCTTTGGTCTTCTTTGATGGCATTTGAATATATTTTCAGCAATTAATTGCTACTTTTCTTTGATCACGTGAAGGTAAGAAAGAAAATATGAAAAAGGTGGTGTGAGTAGATAAGAACGAGGAAAGTGTGTGAGATCATAAGAGCCCAAAGGATAGTTTACATTCAAATGCATATGGGAATAAAGAGCTTTAAAATTCTCTGCAAAACCATGCTTAATCTTGGGTTATAAAAAATGGTATGAGGACAAACTTGGCTTTTGAAGCAGAGAACAGAGGAGAATGGAATCGACCAGATGTTCAGATAAACTGCTGAGGCCCCACAGCAGTTTTACTTAATACCACCCTATCATCCATTTTAGTACAATTTAAGATTGAGAGCACAGTCAGACTGACAAATACATTTGCTAAAGACCTTCTCCATTACAATTCCATTAATATCTTTGGGCCCAGAGCCAGACAGAAACATCTGGTAGGGGCTATGTTTTTGCAGAGATAAACTTGCAGATGTTCAAAATTATTTTTAAGAAAATTTATGATAACCAAAATGAAAAAAAGTGGCAAAAATGAGATCAGGAATGATACGATACAGATGTATCTTGGAAAATGTTTTTATATATTTTAATGCAATAAAATCAATATGTTCACATGGTAAAAAAATCCACATAGAAGGATTAAAGAATATTTTAAACATTTCACCTAATTCCTTGCACTCCCAGTCTCACTCTTCATTTAAATTCTCTTTTAACTGTTGGTATACTTTAATAAAGTTGGTAGTTCTCACAATTCTGAAGTATATACTCAAAGGTCCATTTCTGTAGCTCTACGTTTTGTTTAAATATTAGCCCCCTATGTAAAAGAGGAAAATATCATTTTATTTAATATTGTTCCTCCTCTATTCAATCTTATTATTTATGTAATTAATTTAAATCATTATTAAGACTTAATTTAATTATTTCACAGTTAAAAATAACATACTTAAAACTACATTTCTTCATCCATTAGATCATTAGCTGTTAAAATTGTCTTCATCCATTAGATCATGAGCTATTAGATCAAGACCCTGATGCCTTAATGGTAAAACTCTATTGTATACTTAAGGAAGAAATAATACCAAATACTTAAGGAAGAAAATATTCAAAGAAATATATAAAAAGCATTCAGCCTGGTAAGTAAATTTAGCAAGGTCAAAGGATAAAAGGAAAAAAAAATTTAAGTATTGTATTTCTATATTCAAGAATCAATTGGAGAATGAATTTTTTAAAATTTACAATAGCATCAAAAAGACACAAATTCTTTGGAATAAATTTAAGAAAAGACATGCAAAACCTCTAATGAAAACTACAAAATATTGCTAAAAGAAACAAATCTCCTTCAGCAAAGCACTGACACCAGACAAAGTAATATTTAAAAAGAAGAACAAATTTGGGGCTTCCCTGGTGGTGCAGTGCTTACGAGTCCACCTGCCAATGCAGGGGACACAGGTTCGAGCCCTGGTCCGGGAAGATCCCGCATGCCCCAGAGCAACTAAGCCCGTGCGCAACAACTACTGAGCCTGCACTCTAGAGCCCGTGAGCCATAACTACTGAAGCTCGCGTGCTTAGAGCCCGTGCTCCACAACAAGAGAAGCCACTGCAATGAGAAGCCCACGCACCACAACAAAGACCCAACTCAGGCATAAATAAATAAATATATATTTTTTAAAAAAGAACAAATATAAAGGACTCACTCTCTGATTTTACAATTTATTATAAGGTTATAGTCTCAAGACAAAGTGATATGGGGTAAAGGGTAGAGAAACAGTTCAGTGGAACAGAACAGAATCCACAAGAGACCCATACATATATGATTAAATGATTTTAGACAAGGTTGCTAGGGCAATTCCACTGGAAAATGAAAGCTTTCTACTGGAACAACTTGATAAATGTATGGGGAAAAGAATCTCAACTTCTCCCTAACACCATGCACAGCAATTAATTTGAGATGAATATATACCTAGATGTAAAAGATAATACTGTAATACTTCTAGAAGAAAATGTAGGAGATGTTTTCCCAACTTGGGATGGGTAAAGATTTATAAGACAGTACTCAAAAAGCTCTAAGTGGAAAATTAAGTAAGAGTAAATTGGACACCATTAAAAATTAAAATTTCTCCATGCAACACAAGATTGTTATGATAATCAAACATTATTGTTTGATCAATCCATTAGTGTTATAATGGATATGGAAATCGTTTAAAGGATATAAACACTAAGTAAATTTATTTGCCTTCAATGAACTGTCTATATCCTTGTGTTTATAGTTATTCCATCAACAAACATTTATTAGTATCTACTATGTCCAAGCACTAAGCTAGGCTCTTGGAATAAAGAATTAAGCAGATCTCTGACCTCAAAAAGTTTTCTATCTAGTAATTTACATTGACATTTGAATGTGAGAAAGGCTGTCCTCAGGGGTAAATAGAGGATAATATAGTCATTAATTGAAGGTTACTTAAGTCTGACTTAACTCAGGGATTGACAGCCAAATGGAGTCCTAAAGCTGAGGAGAAATTAACCAGGTGAAGAAATAGGTATGGTGTTTGCGAGGTGGAGGGCAGAGGGAGGTTGAAGTTGAGAAGAAATGTTCCAGGCAGGAAAAAAATAAAACAGGCCAAGTTCTGGGGAGAGGAAATGATGGAGCATATCGTAAAGATGAAATGACCTTCAGGATGACTGAGTGCAGAGCACAAGAATGGTGAAAAGAGAGGTGAGAGATAAAGCTGGATACAAAAATAGGGACTTGGTTTTTGAAAATTATGTTTGGAAGATTAGATTTTTTTCTGAGGACCATGGGAAGATAGTGAAGTGCTTTGTTTGCTTTTATTAGGGAATGACTGGACGCACTAGAAAGGCTCTGGCATAGTATGCTGAATAGATCGTGCGTTGGCAAAGTTTGGTGGATTCAAACTGGAGTTGAAGAAACCTGTAAGGAAACTGCAAAGTGAAGACAGTAGATAATCATAACCTAAATGAACAGCAGCAGCTGGTCTGGGGAGAAACGAGTAGAAAATGTTTGAAGGAGATTTGATAGAACTTGACTTCTAGATGTGGAGGGGTGAAGAGTTAGAGATTCTCCTATGAATCTGTGTGTTTCGAGTCAGAGAAACTGCCCTAGCTATGCTACAAGATGGTCAAAGAAGACAAGTAATAAAGAGTGTCCATGAGTTTGAGCAGGAAGGAAGTTTTTGATGGGGTAGTGAGGTGATCTCCAGTGTTGTGATGGGGCAGAAGATGAATTTCAGTAGTGATAAGAGTGAATAGGAGGAGACCAAGTCATATTAATTTTAAATAAGCTGTTTTATGTGAACTTAACTGTGAACAGAAGGAAAAAAGCTGTAGCTGAGGGAAGCAAAAGGTCAACGACTAGCGTTTTAGTTTTTCATTTTAAGTTGAAAGAAATCTTAGTACTATGTTTAAATATATTGTAAGAAAGTCAGAAGAAAGGAGGAGAATAAAGTTACAAAGAGGAAGGGAACAATCCACACAGTGATTTTCTGGTGAGTGAGTGAGTGAGTGAGTGAGTGAGTGAGTGTGTGTGTGTGTGTGTGTGTGTGTGTATGATAAGAAATGAGGCTGCCTACTGAAAATCTTGAAAGAGAAGTATTGCATTAACAGTAGGAAATTTTGAAATAGGCAGTACAAAAAATTGGAAAGGCTAAGTAGAACCATATGTTTGCTGTGGGTCTTTGAGGCCCTAGTTCATATCAGTGACCTTGCTTATATGTGGTATTAAACTACATGGCTATGTTCGTTGGTTCAACAATGTTCAGGAACATAAGCTAAGAAACAAAAAATTGGACCATTGCTTCATATAAATCGTTTTTCAAGTGAATGTGACAAGAATAAGGAGAAAAGCTGAGGCTGTTAGCAAAGGTGATTGATGTGAAAGACCATGGCGCATAAGCTGGATACAGACAGAAACAAAAACTGGAGGAGGCTGAGAGATAAGGAACAAGTGTGGGAGTTTGCAGACCACAGAGCCTGCTAAGTTCATAGACTCAGTTACTCAGTGAGAATCTTTGATGAGGCACTAGCAAAGGGAGGAGATTCAAGTTAGAGAGTAGCAGGCTTAAACACAGGCTCGTAGAAGTCGAATATTTCCTAGGAGTGGCAAGTTCCAGGAGGGCGTGACTGAAGTGGAGTAAACATACAGAGCAAGTGGAACCCATAAGGTCAAAGTTCGGAATGGCTATCAGAGTGGGTATGGAAATGACTCATAATAATGACTTAAGTGGGAATGGAGAGAAAGAGGCAAGTATGACAAGATGACTGGAAGCAAAAAAGCAAGAGGAATGATGCACTGAGGTTGCTATAGGCAGACAGAACACCCGTGCAATGGCATGGACACCCAGAAAGACACGGCAAGTTTCAGAACTGTGAGTGCTGCTGCCTTGGGCACAGGACGAAGGAGGGGAAGGGGAGTGGAGAGAATAAGGCTGCAGAGTCTTATATTCACATTTCATTACAAGGAACTTGTGAAGGTGTATTTATTTCCCAAGAGATAACTAGAACAACTAGTAGGTGTTTACAAATACACTTGTCTAACTTTTGTGGATTTAAGTGGCAGGTTATATGACAACAGGGAAGTCCAAGGGCACTGTCATTATATCTGAATTGAAAAAGTCACAGAAAACTTTAAATAGTAGTCATTACTGTTTCCAAAATTTGCTCTCAGTCTCCAGAAACCTGCTAGGACTAGAAACTTGATGAGGAGGTGACTTTAAAATGAATAAAGATGTTTGCAGCAGGAAAAAAAAATAAAAGAGCTCCCGGAGGAGAGAGACAGAGTTGGTCCATAATTAATATGAACATCAATCTTTTTGAAATGTCAGAATGAAAGCCTATTCTTGCTGAAATAATTTTATTCACTTGTCTCTTAAAATAGCACAGGAGGCAAAAGAAAGGGGCATCAGCAAGGAAGAGTTTTGTGAAAACAATAGTGCCTGGTTTCTTTTCCTATTTCCTTGGTTGGCAAGGTCCTAGAGGTTGGGGTCAGTTTATGGTAGATTCTGGGTCAGACTGCTCCCAGCCCCTACCTACCGGGAGAAGCACTTACCAGTTTAAGCAGTAGAGATATCCCAGATACTGGTAAGTTACTTGGTTTATATGTATTACAATTTGTGCTATAAATGAAGTCATTCCAGAGGTATTTTAGCCTAAAGTATAATCCTTCCTCATCACGCATCCTAGAAACACAACTGAAAAATACTAAAACTATTTCATATTATACCAACATGACCTATGACATAATAAAGTGTTATAGTTCCCTTATTGAGGCATGAACTTTAAACATACCACTTCTTTCAGTCCTTACATCAGCCCTCTGTGGGAGACAAAAATCCCCACATAGAAGAGAGAAAAAGAGAGACTCAGAAAGGGTTAAAGGTCAAATAATATATTTTGGATGTAAGGTGCTGTCCCTGTGACTGCTCCCCATATGACTTTTCTACCATGTCACAGTGCCTTCTGAGCAAAAGTCGCTCTGGTCATTGGCACTTTCTTAGAAAAGGTTTGGAAAGGACATGCCAAATTATACCCAGTTGTTGTCACAGCAGTGACAGTGACAGTGGTTCCATCTCAGTGGCCCTAGAGTTATCAGAGATCAGACCCAAGTCCTCAAGTGAGTAAAACAGATCCATGTCATCCCTCATGTTTTTTTCTGGAAGCTCATCTCTGTCACGAAGTACACCAGAACAAATCAGAGATTTCTGTCCTTCCCCAATGCTGGCAGGGGCTCAGTCTCTCAGAGAGCCGGCCAATATATCCTGGTGATGGTCTTGATTCATGCATTTATTCAGTCAATGTGCATTTACCAAGCACTATCTATGGACTATATGATGGGCATTCAGAATACACAGGTCAATAAAACAGTGGTCCTGCCCTCAATGAGCTCACAGATCAGTGAGGGTGAAGCCATGAGGATAAATTACAAGGCAGCATGACGAGGGCAAAAATAGCTTTATGCAGACTCCACGGAAGTGGGCAAAGGGAGAGACGCAAAGATGAGCATGTACATCACAGGATCCTGGATGCATACTATACACTACACTGTCTTACATGTGCTGCCTTCGAGGACATTTTGTTTGGCAAAAGTGTTACCACTTTAGCTATATCCCAAACAGACAGACTCAGAGCCTTGAAGCTAATTAAGTTTTTTCAGCCATAAGTCAATCCAGGACCAAAGGAAAAATAAACAAAAATTAAAGACTTACTTTCCAAAATGTCTAAGTGATAATTTTATAATAACATTGCTGGTTTCTGGACATCAGTCTTTGCTTTCCAGATTTCTGAAGATATTTTTATCTGAAGATACATTTTTGTCAATTGGGAGGTTGTGCTTTACTGTGGGCAACAGAAGTCCCGGCAAATAGAAGTACAATAGTTTTGTTCCCATTTTTTCCTTCACCAAAATACAAAGTCTCCTAGCAAGCTATGGTTAGTATGGGTTCAGAGGGTCAACAAAATCTGTGACTCTATTTGTTTTATCCTTTTAGTCTGTGTTAGGAGAGATGCTGCTGTTCCATAGCTGCTGCACTATTAAGAGAGCTGAGCTGAGATTTCTCCTAGGGAGAAAGAAGGGGAAAAGGGACAGGCGCCAGCTCAGCCTGCCTTTCTTTTTTTGCGGTACGCGGGCCTCTCACTGTTGTGGCCTCTCCCATTGCAGAGCACAGGCTCCAGACGCGCAGGCTCCAGACGCGCAGGCTCCAGACGCGCAGGCTCAGCGGCCATGGCTCACGGGCCCAGCTGCTCTGCAGCATGTGGGATCTTCCCGGACCGGGGCACGAACCCACGTCCCCTGCATCGGCAGGCGGACTCTCAACCACTGCGCCACCAGGGAAGCCCCCAGCCTACATTTCTTTTAAGGAGCTTTCCTAGAGGCCCAACCTAAATAACTTCTGCTTATATCTCAAATACCACTACTCCACTATAGTGGGTGTCTCGTGTTACATCTCAAAGACCAAACACTACTATTGTGTCACTGTTCAATCTACAAGGGAGGCTGGAAATTTTATATTTTTTATATTTATTTATATATATATATATATATATGTATAAATTTTATATATGTAATATTTTCAACATACATATATATATGTTTAAGATATTATATAAATATGTATTTTACTGGCTGTATTGTTGCTCCCCCATTAGGGCTCTGTTAGTAAGAAAGACAGGAAGAATTACTATTGAGGATGCAAATATTAGTGTCAGCCACAGTCTTTAACATCATTTATTTTTAGGAAACAGGGTTGCCTTGGTGTTTTAGGAAAACATAAATCACTCTATGTTAATAAATTCTAATGCAGCAGGAAGAAAAACAAGTTAGTGTGTTCAGCTCCATTACTAGTAACACAGAAATATTTATAGCTCTAAAAACAAAGACCTGCAGACAGGAAGTTAAGGTATTGCTGATTCATTTGTACCAACTGATTCAATTCATACATTTGCATTCATTTTTTTATTCTAGGCACTGCTTAATAACTTTATGTGAGTATGTTTAAATACTGGTTCATAAACTATGTCTTTATTTTAAGAGGAATGCAAAGTGTCAAAAGGAAAGGTCTTATGTTTTTTCTGCTTCGATATTTTGAGCTTAGAGAAAGAAAATATAGCATGAAGCAAAATGCAATCTGATTTGGAGTTGGTATTCTTAGCCTAGCAATTCCAGCTAGCAAAGCAATTTACTGATTTGGAATAGTACCCTTCTTAAAAGACGAAGCTGGTGTCTGTGTATGTGTATGCATATATATGTCTCTATATACATAGTTAATATATGCATACTTACACATATGTGTATTTAACATCTCAAACACATATTTTCCTCTAAAATGGAGTTTACATATTTTAGGTTGTTTTATTTGTTTGTTTTACTGTTGCCAAAGAACAAAACCATTCCCTGCTACATTCATTTGTTTGTTTTATTTTCTATATTCCACATATAAGTGAAAATATATGGGAGGAGGGGCAAAACAGACAAAGGGGATGAAGAGGTACAAACTACTAGGTATAGAATAAGTAAGATACAAGGATGTAATTTATAGCACAGAGAATACAACCATTATTTTATAATAACTTTAAATAGAGAATAATCTATAAAAATATCAAATTATTATGTTGTATACCTGAAACTAATAATATATTTATTTGTATATATTAGGAACCAGGGCCTGTGCCAGACCCTAGCAATATAGACTGGGCCTCATACCCCCGTGTCTTCAATATTGAAAACAGTGGACAGGCAATTACAATACTATGCAACAAGTTCCATGATAGAAATATGTGATCTCAAAAATGTTTTTCTGAAATATAAGTTGAGTAGAGAAGGCTGGGAGGAAATATTTAGCCATTACCAAATCCAGTATCTTTATTTTACACTGGTGAGTAAATACACAAATGCACTTCCATTTTTTGTGAGAATGTAATATCTCATATTTACTCAAGTGGGTAACACTAATTATTTTTCACAAACAAAGCACCCTTTGGTGTGCCTTACTAAAATACTTATGTGAGTTACACTCATACTCTTGTTTTAAAAGGCTTTGGATTCTTATTAGTTCTTGGAAAATTTTTTAACAAAAGAAAGAATTTTTTAAAAAATTTTTGTTGGAGTATGGTTGATTTACAATGTTGCATTAGTTGTGTTAGTTTCAGGTGTACAGCAAAGTGAATCAGTTATACATACATATATATATATATATATATATATATATATATATATATACACACACTCTTTTTTATATTTTTTTCTTATATATGCCATTACAGATATTGAGTAGAATTCCCTGTGCTATACAGTACGTCCTTATTAGTTATCTCCTCACACTGGGCAGAAAGGCCACCATCAAGAAATCTGCAAACAATAAATGCTGGAGAGGATGTGGAGAAAAGGGAACCCTTCTACACAGTTGGTGGGAATGTAAATTAGTGCAGCCACTGTGGAGAACAGTATGAAGGTTCCTTAAGAAACTAAAACCAGAGCTACCATATGATCCTGCAATCCCACTCCTGGCATATATTTGGAGAAAACCATAATTCAAAAAGATACATGCACCCCAATGTTCATTGCAGCACTATTTATAACAGCCAGGACATGGAAGCAACCTAAATGTCCATCAAAAGAGGAATGGATAAAGAAGATGTGGTACATACATACAATGGAATATTACTCAGCCATAAAAAAAAACAAAATAATGCCATTTGCAGCAACACGGATGGACATAGAGATTATCATACTAAGTGAAGTCAGTCAGGGAGAAAAAGGCAAATATCACGTGATATTGCTTATACGTGGAATCTAAAAAATAGTATACAAACGAACTTATCTACAAAACAGAAAGAGAGTTATAGATGTAGAAAACAAACTTACAGTTACCAGGGAGTAATGGCGGGGGGCAGGGGAGGGGAAATTGGAAGAAAGAATGCTTTTTGAAGAGATATCTTTAGTAAATCAACACAGTCTGTTGATTTCAGAAAGCTGAGACCTAAAAACCTCATTTTAATTTTAAATAAAATAACACAAATAAAACTATTTCATTCTCCTGACTTTGGAAGAGTAACTATACTCTTTATAAAGTTGACACGCAGCGTGTGACTGTCTTGTGTGTGTGTGCGCGCACATGTGTGTGTATCTGTGTTGAGTGCTATGGGAAGGTGGGTTTTATTTTTGATAGTTTGTTTAAATTCTTTTGAAAATATGGTACAAAAGAGATGCCAAAGCTATTGATTGTCTTGGTATCTCTTGTCTAAAAAGAGCTGCGACCTCCTTCTTTGTGCAGAGACCAAATTCTAGAAATAACTTCCAATGTCTTGCAGCTGCTTCAGACTTTTCTATTTACGCTATTCAGTTCGTTTTCTATTTAAAGGGAGGCAGTATGTACAGTGGATACACGCCTAGGCTTTGGAGATGGACAGGACCAAGTTTGGGATGGATAATTTGGGTTGAGTGCTCATCTGTAAAATGAGGCCTTAACATTTATTTTATTAGGGTATTGTGAGAACTGAAATACTTAATGTACGTGTAGTGTCCGTCCCAGTATGTAATAAATGTCCTGTGACTAGGAGATACCATTATTATAGAGCCATTTAAAAACACCTTTGCACTTATTCTCCTCACATTAATTATGGTTGTTTCATTAATATAAGCTGAGACATAGTAAAAGCAACTGCTTTCCAGTATGAGAAGGCAGAGACCAACGAAATAGGTCCCATTTCTACAATATTATTTACTAATATATCTTAAAATGCCAAGTGATTTGTTTTCTTGCCATATATATATAAATATAATAAATTAAATAGGTAGAACTGCCAAGATGTTAAATGAATGATTTAGGACTAAACAAATGGGCAAAATATTGTCAAAATATTCAATTTGTTCCTTGAGAAAAGAATTGAAACATTTATGAAACTGTGTGTCTTCTGAAGCTGTCTAAAGCGTATTTTTGCTTTCTACTACCTCTTTGCAGTGCAAAAAGAAATATCCATGAGTAAACCTAATGGAATAAAGCATGACCTTTAAATAAATAAGGAAAAGTATAAATAAATAAGGAAAAGTATAAATTATAATTGGAAGTTGTAAAATTCATTTAAAATATATATTTTGAAGGAAATGAAAAAGAAATCATCCTGAAATATATTAAAGTATAGTATAAAGTTGAAATGATTGCACTCTAGACTAATCTGTAGATCTTGATGGAGAAGGATAAATATTTTAGCAGTAGATCATTTTCTTCACTAAAAGTTCCTACAGAATTAAGGCACTATTCATTGAGAAATGGAAGGTTTACTAAATTATTGTAGCTGAATGACTAACAAGCGATTTAAATTAATTTAGCTTCATGTGATATCATTTACTGATATGTTATTAATGAATTAAAAAGTAAAAATTAAAAAGAATTAAGGATATATAAGAAATGTAACAAAATACAATAGCATAACTAAAAAAAACTTTTAAAAAAGAAAAACTGAGCAATTATACATCTGACTTACAATCTGGACTCTGTGCTGACCTGTGCTTCCCCAACCCATCTTTTGCTGTATTACGCTCACTTATTCACAATACTTTTATTTGTCCACTGTGCTTCTTATTTATACACATCTGTACATCTTTTAATGAATATTGGGTATTCTCAGGGAAGACTGAGAAAAGGGAGAAAATTAAATGATAGCCTTTATGGGTAGGAAGCATGTTGTTTGTTCGCAACTATTTCCTAGAACCTAGCACAGTTCTCGTACATAAGTGTTCAGTCATAATTGCTGAATAAATAAATAACTGGATGAGAACAAGAATACTAGTGGCGGTTCACAGGAGCTTTGAAAGAATGAAGAATCACAGGATAATACATCTGGGAAAAATAAAGTTGAGAATTCAGTTAGTTAACTCTTTCAATTTGCATATAAAGAAACTGAAGCCCAGAACAGTGAAATGACTTGCAGATCACAGACCTTGTAAGAGACAGAGGGTAAATAAATGAAAATTGAAACTTCCCTTTGATACTTTTTATATCTACCAGAACACTCAAAACATAACTGAAGTTGTGATTACAGACCTGATCATTTAAGAAAAACAGTCTCTCTTCACATTTAAAGAATTTATTTAGACATTCCAAAAACTAAAGCAAAGAGGAAAGCCGGGGTAAATACATTCTACCTGCAGACCAGAAATAATCTGATCAATTTTCTGAACTTTCTACCATTGTTAGTTTTCAATATGAGATCTGGAGGTGAAACTTCTTTACCAAATAGAAGGTTAGTTGCTGGCAGAGTAGGACAGTAGCTCAGTTATCCTGGGTTCAAGTCTATGCTCTTTCTGCCATACCCTTACACTAACCAGAACATTTTATATTAAAACACGAAAGTACTGGAGAGAGAAAACAGGACCCGATAGCATTACAATTTAAGAATAGGTGAAGAAAAGACTTTTATTTAAAGAAACTTACTAAAATTAATACTTCAATAGGATATGGAAAACATAAATTTATTCAATCAGCCTATCCTTATTAATCACCCACCATATGAAGACAAAATATAAGGTGCAAGAGATACAATGATGAACAGATCAGAAGGTGCCCCTGCCCTCATGAAGTTTTCAGTTTAAGGACTAAGGATCAACAACGAGACTGAGATAGTATTATCTGCCACTCTGGGGACTGGGCCATTATACAGTAAAAATGTGACTACCTACCTGGAATATTCTAGTTCGGTGAAATTAACTGAGGAATTGAGATTTTCTAGAAATATAAGTCAAAAAAAAAGTCTGAGAGAAACTGTTTTCATGTGACTAGCCTCTGGAATTTCTTTCTCAATTTTTACTCAGAAAACTCTGCACCTAAACAACCACAAATTCAAACCAGTCTTCAACCTCTAGATTAACATCAGCCTCATTAAAATGGATGTAAAGCTAGCTACCTCTAAAAAGTTTAATTAAATGGAATCAATCTGCAGAAAAAATGAGATCTTCAGGGGAGATAAAGTAGTTTTAGGAATCTAAAATCAAAGTTTGCCAAATCAAGAGCCAGGTATGTGTACATATCCACCCTTTTCAAAGAGTGTTCAGATCAATCATCTTACTCAGGTTTTAGGATCTGAAGTGTAACATGTTTGATATCACCCCAGGGTGGCTATGAGTGCACTGGTTTTTTTAAACTGACCTACTGAAGAGGAAATTCTTTTGTACAAGTGACCTCATAGTAAAGTCAGCTGACCCCGCAATCTAGCAGTACTAGTTTCCTGGGAAATATAAATAGCACAGGGAAGCGAGACAAACGTGGGCATCACCTCCTGGTGGGACTTCATTAGATGAGGCCTGCGGGCGCCTGGTAATTCCCAGACTGGTAGCATTCTTTTCCTTGAAGTATATTTTCCTAAACTGCAGGGGAAGAAAGTAGGGCCATGGGGAACTGAGTCGCAAAGGGAAGGGGTGTGCTGTATCAGCCTGAGATACAAGGTACCTCTAAAGGGGTAAAAGGCCAGAAGCCAAGGGTGACAGGTATAAAGCTACTGCCAGAAAGCCAGAGCCCGAGGAGAACTTAGAAAGAATGACCATTCCAGGATCCAGAATCCTGCTGTACTGCAGTGGGGACTCCTGACCGTTCTGAAGGTTGACTGTATGCCAGGGATTATGCTTCTTGCTTTGTATTTCTGTCTCTTCAGGTCCTCACAGCGCAGTGAGTTGCCAGCTATTCTGTCCCTGACAATTTAACCCAGACTCATGTGTCCAAATACCTGTACTGTTCTGGAGCCCTAGATGTGTCTCTACAGCATGGACTTCCTTTCCTATCATCTACCCAAATCTTAATGGAGTTGCTGCTTTTTTCTTCATATTTAAATAAAATTATTTTTTCCTTTGTAAGTCCATCTTTCCTATTTATGAGTTGTCCAAAAGTACAACTGAAATCCAAATGCTTCTCTTTTAAACAAGAGGAGAGATATAATATTTACCCAAAAGGCACATTTTACAAAAGGACTACCGCGCACATCAGTGGATATAAAACTCGAAGTAAACTTCGAAGAAGGTCAAGGCCTTGGATAATACTCCTCTACTTCTTGCCCTGCTTGGTAATCAAAAAAGATCTAGTTCCTGGTATCCATACCGCAGCCAGGAAAGAAAACTCAGAGGAAGGAGCTATGGTGTCCGGTGACAGAGAAATCTATGATTCCTGGCCTGGCCACTATCTTTACAGTTTCCATAGACATGTAAGGCTGCCTTATTTAGCAGTCAGTCCAGGCATGTGGGAGCAATTATTCATCCAGTCAGTAAAATCAAGAAAGATGTGGAAAAGTCAGCTACAAAGGTCGCTATTGACCCTTAATCTGGCAATACTGTTTAGCATCACAGCAGACAGGAGAAACGAAAGAGAATTAAGAACAAAGAATCACCAAATAACATAAAAGGTCCCAGGGGATAGTATACTTCCAGTTCTCTTGTCTAGTTGGTTCTTTGTATTAAGACCATTTTACTGATTAAAAAGGCTATCTCTTACTAAAATAATGAAAAAGGAGGATATGCACCTGTTGTTTACAATGACAGCATCACACCTCTGTGTGTATGCGTGTGTGTGTGCACCCTAGGTGCACACCTGTGTATGAAACTGTGTCTCTGTGTGTCTGTGCATGTAAATGACTGTACACACACATGCACTAAGTGCTTGAGACAAGCTTTGTGGGTTGTCACTAGAGCAGTTAGCTGGAATAACAAGAACACCTCAGACATACACATATTTGCTCATATTTAAACTTGAGATCCCTTGCTCTATCCCCTTGTTTAATGACCTCCTCTGCTTTGGGGATCCGGAACATTCACCTCCTAGAATAGGGGCTGTGGCTGTTCCCTTTGCCTTCTCTCTATTCCTCCCTCCAATCCTCCTATCACCTAAAGGAGTTGCAAAACACTCCTAGAGGAAGGGGCTTTTTTTTCCCCAGACCCTGAAGAGGCCTGAGGTGAGCAGGCTAGAATATCTGGCTTTACTGACCATAACACAGACTTCCTCTTGGCCTTGCCTGTGGGTTTTTAAAGTAAATTGCCCGCTTCTCTAGAAGTCAAACCTTGCCTTAACCATTTTGAACCATGCATATTCACTATCTACACAAACGCTGCCCTGAAGATATTATGGTTTCTGGTACTTAGTTAAGAATCTCAATCTCTAACAAGTCTAGCCAGACTCCGCAGCATCTGCAAAGAGACAGTGAGACAGAGCGCCGACAAACTGCTCCACGCTGGTGGCACAGAGTAAAATTATTATTAACGGGAAACTGAATTTTGGCTCCAGTGAAGCCTGAAACATTAAACATTTCTCTAATGTTTCTCTCTGTGGTAGTAAAGTGACCGCAGATTATGATTTTTTTTTTTTTTTTTTTTTTTTGACCGGACCGGGGCACGAACCCGTGTCCCCTGCATCGGCAGGCGGACTCTCAACCACTGCATCATCAGGGAAGCCCCAGATTATGATTTTTTTAATGGTAGACATAACGAACCATTCAGCTGTAGCCCCAGCACCTTCTTAGCTCAAATTTCCTCTTCCATTGTTTATTTGCTATTTTAATACTTTGGGCGTTAGAAACAAGACAACTCCTCTTAACCAAACTTGTCCCCTGTAAAATTTGCTAAGAATCCAAGCTAAGTAAATCATCATTTAGTGTCATTTTTCTCCAAGTTTCAATGTAACTTTTATACTCATTTTGAAAAGTGATATTGATATTTACTGGTGTGTCTCGTTGGTTATAAACATGAAATTTTTATTTTCCAAAAACTACTTCCCAACTGTGCTCTGTCACTCCCCTTTCCTGATGGGAAATATCTCCCTTAATGAGATCTTGGTCTGATTTCTTGACTTGTCAGTCATTTTAAGTTATTAGAAGAGTCTTACTCTGGTACAAAAGACTTCATTTTAAATGATAACCTCAATCCTGACCACAGCTCTTCCTTTCTCCTTCCTCAGCACAGGACAGAACTGTGACTTGAAGTGTGGTAGATGGAGGGGTTGGGGTAGTAGGGGGTCAACCTAGCTTACAGACTTCCTGTCATTATTCCTCCTTCTAGACGATGGTTTCTCGGATGTTGCACGTGCTGAGGAAGGACAGGATGAGGGCAGGTGTACTTCTCTTACTCCACTGGAGAGATTAAAATCCCTTCTTTTTTGGTTGTCACTGCTTCTCATGCTACCTCTATGGCCATCAATGGGCTCTGGGTGATTTTCTTTTGGGGTATGTGAGTGAACTTTTCGGAGGGCTCTTTGCACTGCACTGATGTAGAAGATCCCATTCTGGTATGTCCTACCCCATCCTTTCCTCATTCCCCTCTATGACAGCCCTCACCTTAGCCTCTTGCTGCCAGAGTTCCTCACCCAGCAGGCAGTCATCTTGGATGGGATTATGGCTGATAGTTCAAACCCCAAGAATTTTCCAGTCTTCACTAAGCTCTTAGGAAATTTACATATTCTTCTCAGGACACATGCTTTGCCTGAGACCAATGCTTTTTCAGTCTCTTGGTCGCTAACTCCTTTCGATCGCTTAGGCTACACAAAGGATAACAGGCAGGCCACAAGCAAAGCAGTCACGCAAGGAAGGGAGTGAAATGACAGTGTCTGCATCTCACAGGCCTCCACATCCTTTTGAGTGATTCTCTTGAAAGTCATCCCTTCCACTGACTTGTAGAAAGAGAAGCACTTCCCTCTTGGAAAACAGCATCCTTCAAAAGGCAGGGTTTCTTCCTCCTGGTTTAGCCCTACATTACTTGGGAGGTAGACATATCACAGGCATTATGATGATTAGCTCAATTCTAATGTCTTTTAGTAAATCCTACAGGAAAATGTCTGGCCCCAAATGGTGACGGCGAGGTAAACCTAAAATGAGAAGTTTTTAGCACCTTTCCTTCTCATTTTACATCCTAACTGTGAGTCTGGTAAGATAGGGAAAAAACTTAATTGATATCATCTTGTGAAGAAATTGTAACCTCACAGTTCTGCTCCCTTGCTGTTGAGAAAAATCCTGGTCCCAAAGTTGACTAACCTTAACTTGAATTCAGATCTTCATCTGGTGTCCTCACACACATACTCTTTATGTCATCCATGGTTGCTCCATCACCTACCTTGGGATGGAAATACTGAAGCACTGATAAATCCCCACGGTTTCTTTTTGAAGTTCAAACCTGTCTTCAAATACCCCTAATTGCCACATTCCTCAGAATCTCTTTTTTTTTTTTTTAATCGAGAGATGAATTATCAATCTTCCCTTTATGGACTAACAGAGTGGGAGCCCCAGTTACTGCTGTCTGATTCTTCCCCTTTTTCCTGACCTTCGCTCATATCTTTGCCTTCTTCTAGTGTGTGGTGATAATTCAGAGATTTTACCGTACCCTACTGGAGGTGCTGATTCTCTAAACTATTCAGGACAGTATTCAAGCAACATGTCTCAGTTTGACTCAAAAAGCAAGTCTCAAGCTTAGCATACAGACTAAAGTTTTCCTCAAATATCTGCTACCCTGACACATGCCACAAGTGACAGAATTTATCAACCAGAAAATTCTATGCCATACTAGCTCCATTATTCTAGGAATCATAGAGAAAGTAGATTGTATAAACATAATTGAAGGATTAACCCCAAACCAAGTATTCCTTTTTACTGAATTAGACTCTTCCTTTTCAATTTAAGTTAAAGTGGATTTAATTTTATCTTATTCAACAAATATTAATAAACACACTTCCTGACCTTGAGAAGCTCATCATGGGTAGGATGTGCAAATATCTACCCACATAGTTCCAATAGAGGGCAGATGGGATTACAGTAGAGGCAAGCAGGAGAAGGAGGAGTTGATTCTGACTAAAAAATCAGGGGAAGCTGCATGGAGGAAGCTGCAGTGGAGTTGGATCTTGGATGGTGAGTAAGGTGTCTAGTGCAAAGGCAAGGGAAGGGCAGCTTAAGTGAAGGGAAAGGCTGAACAAAGATTCATGAAACAGAGAGCTCAGGATGTGTTTAGGAAAGAGTAATTCGTCTGGTGGGTCACAGGGCTGACACCCTAGGAAAAGTAAAAAGAGATAATATAAAGGAGGGGTATCTTAGACACCAGATTTATTTTGGATTTGATAATAGGAGCAAAAAGGATTCAGTGAAGATTCCTAGAGGAGGAAGTACGAGGAGACACAGTTTTAAGAAATTCGTATGTGCCAACACATTCAAGCAGGACAACACCAGGATGGATAATTACTGTTATTATTCCTAGTGTACAGATAAGGAAACAGACTCTAAGGGATTATTTGCCAAGGGTTACATGGCTATCAAGTGGCCAGGACTGAACTTGAACCCAGGCAGTCAGACTGCAAAATCCATTATGATTAACTATTGATACTACGCACATATCCTTTAAGTCCAGGTTTTAGGAAAGGGTCGGATATCAGGGCTGCAGGACTTCCGGAGAGGGTGAAGTAAACGTGGACTGCAGTGGGGAATGTGGGCAAGAAAGACTTCCTGGAGGCAGAGAGACAGACGTGGAGGCGTGACAGGAGGCTCAGTGCTCTTTCTGGTATGCCATTGCCAAGAGCCCTGGCTACCACAGAAGCTGGGTAAAAGTGGTATGGTGCTTCAGACAAGGAGGAAATTGTTTCCATCACAGCAATCAAGCAAGGCTTCACGAGCTGAGTACGACGGCGTTTACTTACCTGTCGTGCATCGCTGGCTTCCTCCTTGGCACAGAACGGCGCCGAGCACAAAGCAGGTATTCAATAACTAAACGAATGACAGCACGAATAAATAAATGAATTAATGATGAACTTAAGAGAGCTAGACTTACAGGTGTAATATGGAAATACACTTCCTTTGTGTACACTTCTCCATTCTCCCTGGGCATACTCACTCCCCATCTGAGCTGTCTATAAATGATTCTCTGGCAGTGTTTATCTCATTAAACCTACCCTCGCTGGAAGTCTGTTTTCTTGTCTCTAAGCCTTATCTCTGTCTGTAAGGCAGCAGAGAAGGTAGAAGAGGAATATAATGGGCCTTGGAACCAAACAGACCTGGGCTGGACTCCTGCTGCATGATATCGGACAAGGTACCTCAGCTATTTCTCCATCTGTAAAAAAGGGTGAAGATGGATCTTGTAAGTAAATATCCTTAATATAGATGTATATTTAGTCCATTGTTATCTAATAAAAGGCTAGGATTACGCACATATAACACAGCTGTGGAGTGTATGTTCCTAAATTCAGGAAGAAAGGCAATACTCAAAGGTAAAACCTAACCACTGCCGAACCAGAAAAACACCATTTGCTTGGCGTAAAGGAAAACTGACTTAAGGATAGAATTTTACTATTAAACTTTCACTCTCAAAGTACATGGCTAAGAAGAACAATGTTGTGGGCTCATCCTATTATGCTGTGAAAGCCACTACTTTATGTGGCAGAGCCAGTTTGAAACTTGAAGATTCAAGGGAATTTCACATCTGGGTGTGGAAATGACCTTTGTGTAATGAGTGATTCTGACAACTGTATTTCTGGCCCTTCCAAGTCAGGAAATCATGTCTCTGCTAGGGTGTGCTTGTGAAAAAAGAAATTCTGATTAAATCAGCCACTGAGCTTGCATTTCCTGGAACTCGTAATATGCAACAATGACAATAGCAAAAACACCGCCAACATCTGCCATCTCTATTAAACATCTTCTTGATGCCAAATTCTATAGAAGACACTTCTTATATGATTCCATTTCATCATCACAACAACCTTGTACCATCCGCCATTTAGAACTAAAAATACTGAGTCTTGGAAAAATTAAATAATGTGCCTGAGGTCATCTGCTAGTAATTGCCTGGGTTAGGATTTGCGTCCATAGCTGTGATTTAAAAGTCATCTTCTCATCATACCTAGTCTCACCATCCTTCAATCCTACAAATTTATCAACAAAGAGGGTAGAACCAGTGTCATTATGGATAAATTTGGGGGCCACCTTCTTCTGCCCCAGCTTATTTCTTTTTAAAATTCCTAAGATGCGGACACATAAATTATTTCAGGGATAAAAGACGGTCTATTTCTTAGTATTCAAAAGTATAATAGAATTAGTGTTGGGAGACTTGGGTTCAAGTTTAGGAACCACCTCTTAGTACTCTGTTCCTAGAACATGTCACCTCCTCTCCTGATTTTCTTATACATAGAAGAGAATAATACCACCTTCACAGAATATATAAGCAGAGCAAATGAAGAACTGGATTTTGTAAGTCAAGGTCTATACAGATGCATATTGTTCTTTTATAACTCCATAGGGCAGCCTATTCTTTGCCTAGATCTTCAAGTGAGTCCAAGACAACCTTCTGTGTCCTGACCATATAGATGTTAAATAACAGATGATTTTTCACAGGACCCTAAGAGGACAGTCTCAACATCCCCAAAATTACATTTCTTTACAAATATGAACTATAACCTCTGCTCTACCCTTCAGCTACCATAGCCTGCAGGAGCTGGGCCACCAAGCCTACCTTCCTTGGAGAACCTCGTTGTCATAGGAAGGGTCCTTCACACCCCTGCAGTGCCTGGCATAAACTGCTCCAAGAATGGTAGCACGTGAGTGGCTGGCTCAGTAATCATCAGGAAATAATCCCGGGTACCATGACTACTGGCTTATGCTGCAGTCTTGGAAGGGAGAAGAGCTGTTCAACATTTTCTACTAAATTACCTTGCTGGGAACTGAAACTCTGTAACCAATCTCCAATCTTCACGTTTCTGATCTTTCCCAGGTTTCATATTTTCTCCTCAGCCTTATTTTTCAATGCTGGACTCTCTTTGGTGGCTAAACCCTTAATTATATAGACGTAAAACTGCCCTTGCTAGAAAATATTCTAAATGTTTAATATTCTCTTTTGGGTCCTCTGTGGCAGAGCTGAGGTTTGTTTTCTAAAAAAGAGAAAACTGTGAGAGAAAATAAGCAACTTACTCAAGGTCACTAGCTAAATCACTGTCACAGTAAGATCTGAAGCAGTGATTCTCACTGGGCTTCACATTTGAATCATCTTGAGTTTTCTGAAATCCTAACGCTCCGGCATACACTCCAGGACAATTACATCCAAATCTCTCAGTACAGAACTGGGAATCACGATTTTTTTAAGTTCCCAATGTGATTCTAACGTACACCCAAGTTTTAGGACCACTGACTTAAACATCTGTTTCTCAAATTTTAATGTGCAAAGACATCACCTGAGGATTATGTTAAAGTGACGATTCTGATTCAGTAGGATGAAGGTGGGCAAGGGCTGAGATCCTACATTTCTAACAAGCCCTAGGGGATGTCAGTGCTACTGGTCTAAGGACCACACTTAGAACAGCAAGGTCAAAATAAGGAGCAATTCTCAAATTTTACTCCACATCTGAATCAATTAGGGAGTTTTGAAATTCTGGGTGTCTGGACTGGACCCCATACCAACTAAATCAGACGCTCCAGGGATGGCACTCAGGTATCAGCCTTTTTTTAAACTTATCCAGTGATTCCAATGTGCGGCACATTTGTGAAACAGTGACTGAGGAATCCAGATCTCACTAATATCACATCTACTTTCCTCCAGAGGGTGGGAAGGATGAGCACAGAGAAATTCTAATTCACAGAGCAAGTTCGTGTTAGAAGGAAAGTCAAGTCATGCCATGTATGAAAGGATCAAATGAACACAGAGCACATTTTACTTGGAGGAGAGTAGACCCATGGTGTGTGTGCCGGGAAAGAGAGATTTATAATCTCTGCCTTTATATATTTGGAATTGTTGGAAGGAAGAGGCAGTAGACTTGGACTCTATAATTTCAAAAGCTAGGTCTCAGATCAGTGGGAGAAGTTCCAGGGAAACAAGGCTAGGCTAAATATAAGGAAATTCTGCCTACAAATTAGCTGTCCAAAAACAGAAAGTTTGACTTAGAAAGTTGCACATATTCCTACATCGTGGAAAAGGCTGGGCAGGGAAGAATCCTTCACGACTCCTTTTATTCCTCCGCACCTTCCCACCCCGCCTCTGGTCCTGGTCAACATCTAATCCATTAGTCAATCTTGCCAGGCCTACTTTGGATCTATATACCTGATGCATCTACACCTGTTATGACTCTCCTCATAGAACCACCATCATTTCTTGCCTTCGATACTGGGGTAGCCCCTCAACCAGTATAGCCTCATAAATGGAATATCCCCCCAATTGGAACAGCCTCCCGCATAGGCTCCTAACTGGAATAACCTCTTAACTGGAATGGCCTCCCAACTCGAATAGGCCCCCAATAGGAAAAGCCTGTAAACACTAAATGTGCAAACTCACCCTGACGGTGAGTGTTTCCAGAAGCCTGGCCCTCAGGCATCCCTAAACCTCAATGCACACATACCTACCAGCCTTGCATCTTACTCTATGCAGCATCCATGGCTGACTGACTTCTAGTTGTGTTTTCTCGAGACGGTCATTCCTCTGTGCACACTCAGGTCCTGGTTTCCTCAATGCAGGAAATTATGTTTGTCATTTTGTTTTCAACTATCAAGAAGCTTTCATCTAAACCTCTTTTTAGCGAGGGTTGTTTTCTGCTCATCTTATAAGAAAAATGCAAATGTTCTCTCTGCATTATTTCTGTGCATACACCATCTCTTTGTGTGTGAAACTGCAGCTGCATTTCACCACTTTTCTAGCAGAGCCCCGGCTCACACTCCCAGCTGTTGCCTTCCACACGCTGGTTCTTTGGACTCTGCAATGCAGTAAAAGTTGTTTCTGTAATTGAACAGCTTCTGGTCTGTCCTGTCCTCACTGGACTATTAGGCTATCCTCTGCAGAGAAGCTGCTGGTGACACTGTTCCATTTCTAAGGTCTCTAGAAATATTTGCAGTAAATAGTATTTCTTTGGTTTAACAATTAACAGAGAGACAAGAACTTCAGAAGGTTGTATTTTATCTCTTGTATTCAAACATCTGTATTTGGAGACCTTAGCCAAGGCTATGCCTGAGGACGTTTATGCCCCCTTGCACAGCACACCCTGGATTCATCTTATCTCACATGAAATCTCTGCACTGAAGGACAAGAATCTAAAATAATAAATTTGAAAAATTAATCTGAATTCTCACCTTGATAAAGTGGTTTTTCTCTCATACAGAGATTTAAAATGTTACAGTTAATACTGATCTATTACAAATCATGGAAAGACATAATTTGCCTTCCCTTAATTTTAGGGGAAGTAGAAAGGGGTTTGGAATCAGACATATTTGGATTTAGATCACAGCTCTGCTGCTTGCCAACCCTGTGACCTTGAGCATAATACTTAATCTTTCTGAGCCAAGGATTCTGTATCACAGTAAGGGACTAATACAGCTCCAAGGGATGCATTAAAGCCTCCATAAGGCTCTGGGGATCTGGCAGACGTCAACAAACAAGAGTGGCTTCTGCAGCTGTAATTATTAGTGGTGGCAGGCTTTAGTGATATGGGTAGTGGTGGTGGTGGCAGTAGCATACAAGCATTTCATGTGCAGCTACTCAGATAAGTGACTGTGGACCTGGGATTTAAATTGACTTGAAAACTAAAAGTGTCCCAGTATATATACAATAGATGTAGATCATCAATCAACAAGGAACGGTAATTAGCAAATTCCTGAAGCATGGCTCTGCTTGCAGGGCCAACAGAAAGAACATCACCTGTTGGCTCAGGAGGCCACGTCACTAGGTGACAGCATTGGCTGCTGTGTCCCCTGTCTGAGCACAAGCACTTCTGTGTCTCGGCCTGGAGCAGGACAGAGCGCAGGATGGGGTGGTGGCCTAGGTAGGACCTCAGAAGTCCTGAATCAGGATCTCTGAGCTTGGAAGTCTGCAGTCTGCGAAACTTCTTCACATGATTCCTATGCACACTCACTTTTTTTTTTTTTAACATCTTGATTGGAGTATAATTGCTTTACAATGGTGTGTTAGTTTCTGCTTTATAACAAAGTAAATCAGCGATACATATACATATATCCCCATATCTCTTCCCTCTTGCGTCTCCCTCCCTCCCACCCTCCCTATCCCACCCCTCTAGCCGGTCAAAAACACTGAGCTGATCTCCCTGTGCTATGCAGCTGCTTCCCACTAGCTACGTATTTTACATTTGGTAGTGTATATATGTCCATGCCACTCTCTCACTTCGTCCCAGTTTACCCTTCCCCCTCCCCGTGTCCTCAAGTCCATTCTTTACATCTGTATTTTTATTCCTGTCCTGCCCCTAGGTTCTTCAGAACCTTTTTTTTTTTTTAGATTCCATATATATGTGTTAGCATACGGTATTTGTTTTTCTCTTTCTGACTTACTTCACTCTGTATGACAGACTCTAGGTCCATCCACCTCACTACAAATAACTCAATTTTGTTTCTTTTTATGGCTGAGTAATATTCCATTGTATATATGTGCCACATCTTCTTTATCCATTCATCTGTTGATGGACACTTAGGTATCCCCGACCACTGCGCCACCAGGGAAGCCCTACATGACTCTTTTTGAATTACGGTTTTCTCAGGGTATATGCCCAGTAGTGGGATTGCTGGGTCATATGGTAATTCTGTTTTTAGTTTTTTAAGGAACCTCCATACTGTTCTCCATAGTGGCTCTATCAATTGACATTCCCACCAACAGTGCAGGAGGGTTCCCTTTTCTCCACACCCTGTCCAGCGTTTGTTGTTAGCTGTAACTAGCACAATGCCTGTCTCATAATAGGTAATCAATAAATATCTGTGGACTCATGAATGAGTTAAAATAAGTTAATACCATATAACTGTCACTAAACCCACCTTACAAATGAGAAAACTGAGGCTCAGCATCTGAGCTCAAGGTCAAGATCCGGTTTTGACAGCTTGAGAGTGCCTGAACCAGTTCCCACAAGTATGTTTGACTCCCAAGCCCATGTGTTGTCTACCTCACGACATTGTGCCTCTTTCAGCTTCAGGTAGGAACACACTCGTTAATAAGGTGTCCGGCAGGCACCGACCCTCTTTCTCCTAATCCTTCCACATAAAAATCTAGACAAATGTCTTTTGATGTCCATATTAGAATCTTATAAGTTTTGGCTGGGCCTGCCACTATGATCAGATCAAGAGGCTTTATAAAAGGGAACCAAATTTATTACTGGATTATTTTCTCTGGTGCCTTCCTGATTAAGTTAAGGAATGAAAACTAGATTTTAAAATAGAAAGAGATCAAAGTAAGAACAGTTGGATAAAGCGTCCATCAAGGAGACACCATAAAAGCAGAAAACCATTTTGTAGCTTCAAAATGAAGCATCACACACATAAACAGTACCTGCAGGAAGAATCCTGGAGCGTTCAGAAGAAAACACTGACAGTCCACAGTATCCATATGACTGAGGAACAAGAGCCTGGAACTGGGTGTCAGACGACTTGAGTGAGTTCCGGATCCTCCTCGGTCACGATGATAAAACCCACAGAACAACTTAGTCCTGAGAACTAAACGAGATGCTATATTTGGAAAATGCTGGTAAAAGCCTTCACAAATATGAAAGGTGGAAGGCTGACAAAACAAACCTTGGGAAATGACCATGATATTTCATTGGATTGACCTATCTCATAAGAAGCCCGTGACATGTTTGAATAGAGAGAACCAAAGGTTACAAAGAATCCTGACATTTGATTACCTGGGACCAGCGAAGCCCAGGTAAGCCTGCAATGTTTCTATCTAACAACCGTTTCAGGTTCGGTCACTGCAGACTCTGCCTGCTCTAGAAAATAATCTTCCCAGAATCTATCAACCTCGCTATTAGCTTTAACTGCAGCTTCAAAAGCCATCGGTGTCCTTTGCAGCAAAAACTTAGATTAGGCAATTTATCGGCAGAAGACAATGTCTAATTTGCACATAACTGAGGGCAGGAAAATGAACGATGCGTTCATAGCATTTCAGCTGACTCTGCAGTACAGCTCAGCTTTTTTTAAAGTTTCTTCAAAATTTAAAGGAAAAGAAATACAAGTACAGTGATTTCACTGCCTGTAGACATGACTTTTTGCCCTGTACTCAAAGCTCTGCGTGGTCTGGCTCCAACTTGACATTCTAGCTTCACCTGCAAGGAATTCACCGGCAGAATTACTTATACATGGTACCGTAGGCACATCTTTTGCCTTTCCAGCTCTATAAAATAATCCTCATAGAATCTATCAACCTTGCTGTTAGCTGTAACAGCAGCTTCAAAGCCTTCCCTTTAATTCACCTGCTCACGAATTCATTCATTCTTCATTCATAAATGAGTCCCTTTCTGGTGCTGGGACCTGGGACCATCTTGATGAATGTGACAGGCATGAACCCTCACCTTGGAGGCTATATAGCCCAACAGGCAACTACTATGAATGTATGCTAAGTGCCTCGCTCCCCAATTTCCATCAGTTAATATCCTGCCTCTCTTTTCCAAATGTTACTTCTTCCTTGAAGTCTTTTCTCACCTCTCCAGTGGGGTCAACCTTTCCTACTTGCTTTGTGAGTCCCCTGACATTTCATAGCTGCCACCTATTAGGCACTATGCAGTTAGTGCTGGAATAAGTGCTGTGGACAGGATTTAATTTTCAAAATAACACTATGAGGTAGATAGTGTATGAACCTCAGGTTTACAGATGATGAAACTGAGGCTTGGAGACTCACTCTGCCCAGCATCACTCAGCTTTAAGTGATGAAGCCAGGCTTCAAACCCAGGCAGTCTGACCCCAGCGCTTGGGCATTTCATCATTATGGTTTTCTGCCCACACACTTAATCATATTCATTTTTCTTGTCTCCCCCCAGCCTTTAGACCATAGGCTGAGAGTTTCCTGAAGGCAGGGTCTATGTCTCATTCACCTCTCATTCTACCCTGCCCATCATACCCCACCTCCATGCTAACATGTCCCAGCGGGACTGAACACTGAGTCAGTATTTGTTGGATTTAACTGAATTCTATGGATACCCAATTTAAATTCTGTGATGTATCCTTGAACCATCTAGATGAACTTCTAAGTTCTTATAACACATTAGCTTATTTTGTACTTCAATATTTTTTGGTTTCATTTGCATGAACTCCTTAGCGTTTGCGTCTCCAGACAGTTTATCATGCCAGAAAGCTAGCTGAGTTTGCTTTTATTCATGCATCTACCATTATAGAAAGTGGGGAGAGAATCTGATTTTCCAGGAGGGTGAAAAGCATTTCAGAGAACAGGTGGGTCTACTAAAAATGCTGCTGGCTTTTGCCAGGAGGGCACAACACGGGAAATGCTTTGAGCAGAGGTCTCCGCAGACTCACCTTTCTCAGTGACAACCCTGGGATGGCTGCCTCTGTTACCACCATCAGAGGCCTAAGCTCAGGACCCGGCCTGAAATACAGCCACATTTTCCCTCTTAGCCATTCTCAGCACAAATGCTTTGCGGAAAGTATTTGGCACAATTTGTAAGTCTAAAAGCAGGAGAGTAATTTGGACACTGATCTCGTATAATAACACACGATCTCCAACCAAGGCCTTCACTGAGACAGAAGAGGTGTAGCTCCCAATAACTACACAGTCCACAGACAATTTAGGAAACTATTTCCCATGGAAGAAGACGGTGCAGGTGCTGAGGTCCTATGCAATACCACCACTCTTCAGATTTAAGCAGAATTGTGTAAAATACAGCATTTTATACACAAATCTGATGTAAGTATAAGCTTCCTGGATCACTGGATTTAAATTCTTACAGGTACTAAAATGATCTGGTTATTGACAATACAAATAGGTAGGCTGCCCTCTAAGCAGAGAGAGGAAGGAAAAGAATGTGCTCAGAGGAAGGGATATTGAAGCATTAAATTGATTACTGAATAACTGTATTATTTCATTTTCAGTGTTCTGTGTATGTTATTTCCTGCCTGGAATTCTTCAGGACTTAGCTCTGTGAAGACATTCATAAAATCCTGCCTTATTCCCTAGAGAGTATCTCTGGTAACTGTTTACCAAAAACTCCTAGCAGGTTTTCTTTGGCGAGAGGGATTGGACCTCTGAGCAAAATGTATGAAAAAGAGATTTATTTCTCATTGGATATTCTTTTGTTTACAGATTAACTATTTAAAATAGAATTTAGGGGAAAAACATAAGTAAAATCAAAAGATAGGTGTCTGAGCTGCTAGTTTACTGTAAGTAAGGAATGAAGGAGCAGGCACTTTTTAAACCGCCCAGAAGCTTCCTTCCACTCACCTACCCCAACCCAGAGGTCAGTTTTTCTTTCTTCAGAAGGCACTGAGCAAAGCAATATTAAGCAAGGAAACAGCAAATAAAGAGGGAGTTCTTTAAAAAAAAAAATTTGTAGTTTGGTCATATATAAAGTTATATGTAGGGGCTTCCCTGGTGGCGCAGTGGTTGAGAGTCCGCCTGCCGATGCAGGGGACGCGGGTTCGTGCCCCGGTCCGGGAGGATCCCACATGCCGCGAAGTGGCTGGGCCCGTGAGCCATGGCCGCTGAGCCTGCGCGTCCGGAGCCTGTGCTCCGCAACGGGAGGGGCCACAGCAGTGAGAGGCCCGCGTACCGCAAAAAAAAAAAAGTTCTTATATGAGAAAAGAGTTTATGAAATATAAAATTCACAAAGAACAGAAGTCACTTTTTACCCAGATTAAAATAGTGGATCAAGCTTCTTCAAGATGGCGGACAAGACGCGGAGATCACCTTCCTCCCCACAAATACATCAGAAATACACCTACGTGTGGAACAGCTCCTACAGAACACCTACTGAACACTGGAGGAAGACCTCAGACCTCCCAAAAGGCAAGAAACCGCCCACGCACCTGGGTAGGGCAGAAGGAAAAAGAAAAAACAGAGACAAAAGAATAGGGACTGTACCTGCACCAGTGCGAGGGAGCCGTGAAGGAGGAAACGTTTCCACACACTAGGAAGCCTCTTCGCGGGTGGAGACTGCGGGTGGCGGACGGGGGGAAGCTTCCGAGCCGCGGAGAAGAGCACAGCCACAGGGCTGCGGAGGGCAAAGCGGGGAGATTCCCGCACAGAGGATCAGGGCCGACCGGCACTCACTAGGCCGAGAGGCTTGTCTGCTCACCCGCCGGGGCGGGCGGGGCCTGGAGTTAAGGCTCGGGCTTCGGTCGGAGCGCAGGGAGAGGACTGGGGTTGGCGGCGTGAGCACAGCCTGCAGGGGGTTAGTGCGCCACGGCTGGCCGGGAGGGAGTCCGGAAAAAGTCTGGAGCTGCCGGAGACGAGACTTTTTCCTGCCCCTTCGTTTCCTTGTGCGAGAGGAGAGGGGATTAAGACCGCCTCTTAAAGGAGCCCCAGAGACGGGTGCAAGCCGCGGCTATCAGTGCGGACCCCAGAGGCGGGCATAAGACGCTAAGCCTGCTGCTGCCACCACCAAGAAGCCTGTGTGCAAGCACAGGTCACTATTCCCACCTCCCCTCCGGGGAGCCTGTGCAGCCCGCCACTGCCAGGGTCCCCGGATCCAGGGACAACTTGCCCGGGAGAACGCACGGCGCGCCTCACGCTGTTGCAACGTCACGCCGGCCTCTGCCGCCGCAGTCCCGCCCTGCATCCGTACCCCTCCCTCCCCCCGGCCTGAGTGAGCCAGAGCCCCCGAATCAGCGGCTCCTTTAACCCCGTCCTGTCTGAGCGAAGAATAGACGCCCTCAGGCAACCTACACGCAGAGGCGGGGCCAAATCCAAAGCTGAGCTCCGGGAGCTGTGCGAACAAAGAAGAGAAAGGGAAATCTCTCCCAGGAGCCTCAGAAGCAGCGGATTAAATCTCCACAATCAATTTGATGTACCCTGCATCTGTGGAGTACATGAATAGACAACGAATCATCCCAAATTGAGGAGGTGGACTTTGGGAGCAATGATATATATATTTTTTCCCCTTTTTCTCTTTTTCTGTGTATGTGTATGCTTCTGTGTGTGATTTTGTCTGTATAGCTTTGCTTTTACCATTTTTCCTAGCGTTCTGTCTGTCCATTTTATGTTTTTTGTTTTCATTACTTTAAAATTTTTTTAATAATTATTTTTTATTTTAATAACTTTATTTTATTTTATCTTCTTTCTTTCTTTTTTTCTTTCTTTCTTTCTATTTTTTCTCCCTTTATTCTGAGCCGTGTGGATGAAAGGCTCTTGGTGCTCCAGCCAGGCATCAGGACTGTGCCTCTGAGGTGGGAGAGCCAAGTTCAGGACACTGGTCCACAAGAGACCTCTCAGCTCCACGTAATATCAAACAGTAAAAATCTCCCAGAGATCTCCATCTCAACGCCAAGACCCAGCTTCACTCAACGACCAGCAAGCTACAGTGCTGGACACCCTATGCCAAAAAACTAGCAAGACAGGAACACAACCCCACCCATTAGCAGAGAGGCTGCCTAAAATCATAATAAGGCCACAGATACCCCAAAGCACACCACCAGACATGGACCTGCCCACCAGAAATACAAAATCCAGCCTCATCCACCAGAACACAGGCACTAGTCCCCTCCACCAGGAAGCCTACACAACCCACTGACCCAGCCTTAGCCACTGGGGACAGACAACAAAAATAACGGGAACTACGAACCTGCAGCCTGCGAAAAAGAGACCCCAAACACAGTAAGTTAAGCAAAATGAGAAGACAGAGAAACACACAGCAGATGAAGGAGCAAGGTAAAAATCGACCAGACCTAATAAATGAATAGGAAATAGGCAGTCTACCTGAAAAAGAATTCAGAATAATGATAGTAAAGATGATCCAAAATCTTGGAAATAGATTACAGAAAATACAAGAAATGTTTAGCAAGTACCTAGAAGAACTAAAGAGCAAACAAACAGTGATGAACAACACAATAAATGAAATTTAAAATTCTCAGATCAGTAGCAGAATAACTGAGGCAGAAGAACGAACGGATAAGTGACCTGGAAGATAAAATAGTGGAAATAACTACTGCAGAGCAGATTAAAGAAAAAAGAATGAAAAGAATTGAGGACAGTCTCAGAGATCTCTGGGACAACATTAAATGCACCAACATTCGAATTATAGGGGTCCCAGAAGAAGAAGAGAAAAAGAAAGGGACTGAAAAAATATTTGAAGGGATTATAGTTGAAAACTTCCCTAACATGGGAAAGGAAATAGTTAATCAAGTCCAGGAAGCACAGAGAGTCCCATACAGGATAAACCCAAGGAGAAACACGCCAAGACACACATTAACCAACTATCAAAAATTAAATACAAAAAAAAAAATATTAAAAGCAGCAAGGGAGAAACAACAAACACACAAGGGAATCCCCATAAGGTTAACAGCTGATCTTTCAACAGAAACTCTGCAAGCCAGAAGGGAGTGGCAGGACATATTTAAAGTGATGAAGGAGAAAAACCTACAACCAAGATTACTCTACCCAGCAAGGATCTCATTTAAATTTGATGGGGAAATTAAAACCTTTACAGATAAGCAAAAGCTAAAAGAATTCAGCACCACCAAACCAGCTTTACAACAAATGCTAAAGGAACTTCTCTAGGCAGAAAACACAAAAGAAGGAAAAGACCTACAATAAGAAACCCAGAACAATTAAGAAAATGGTAATACGAACATACATATCGATAATTACCTTAAATGTAAATGAATTAAATGTGCCAACCAAAAGACATAGACTGGCTGAATGGATACAAAAACAAGACCCATATATATGCTGTCTACAAGAGACCCACTTCAGACCTAGAGACACATACAGACTGAAAGGGAATGCATTTCGCATTTTTAACAATAATTTTCTGAAATCAGTTGCAATAATTGGAGACACCTCAGAACAGAAAGCCATTAGAAGAAGAAGGTAAAAAGGAAGGGGAAGCATGAAGCCAGAGTTTGTGTTCCTTGATTCTGTTTTCTGAAGCAGAAGCATCGTCAGCCAACACCTGCTGAAGACATATCCACCCTCTGGTGACTGATCATTTACCAAATTATCACCTTATAAGTTATCCAGCTCTCAATACTATTCGGTTGGCCAAAAGTTTTGTTCATTTTTTCCCATAAGATGGCTGTAGTAGCACTTAGTTGTCTTTTAACTTCATTCAAAACAATTTTGTTAGATTGTATGTGACAGCTGTCATATCAGTGTACATTTTAAAAAAAGACATCAAAATTGGTGAATTTTTGTGTAGCCATTTTAATAATGAAGATGGAAAAGAAAGCAACATTTTCAGCATATTATGCTTTATTATTTCAAGAAAGGTTAAAGACACACCGAAACGCAAAAAAAGATTTGTTCAGTGTATGGAGAAGGCGCTGTGACCGATCGAACGTGTCAAAAGTGGTTTGCGAAGTTTCGTGCTGGAGATTTCTCGCTGGACGATGCTCCATGGTCGGGTAGACCTGTTGAAGTTGATAGCAATCAAATCGAGACATTAACTGAGAACAATCAACCTTATACCATGCGGGAGATAGCCAACATACTCAGAATATCCAAATCAAGAGCTAAAAATCATTTGCACCATTTTGGTTATTTTAATTGCTTGGATGTTTGGGTTCCACGTGTTAAGCAAAAAAAAACCGTTCTTGACTGTATTTCTGCATGCAGTTCTCTACTGAAATGTAATGAAAACATTCCATTTTTAAAACAAATTGTGACAGGCAATGAAAAGTGGATACTGTACAATAACGTGGAATGGAAGAGATCGTGGGGCAAGCAAAATGAACCACCACTAACCACACCAAAGTCCGGTCTTCATCCAAAGAAGGTGGTGTTATGTATATGGTGGGATTGGAAGGGAGTCCTCTATTATGAGCTCCTTCTGGAAAACCCAACAGTTAATTCCAACAAGTACTGCTCCCAGTTAGACCAACTGAAAGCAGCACTCAACGAAAAGCATCCAGAATTAGTCAACAGAAAATGCATAATCTTCCATCAGGATAACGCAAGACCACATGTTTCTCTGATGAACAGGCAAAAACTGTTATAGCTTGGCTGGGAAGTTCTGATTCATCCTCCATATTCAGCAGACACTGCAACTTCGGATTTCCATTTATTTCGGTCTTTACAGAATTTTCTTAATGGAAAAAAATTTTAATTCCCTGGAAGACTGTAAAAGGCACCTGGAACAGTTCTTTGCTCAAAAAGATAAGTTTTGGGAAAACGGAATTATGAAGTTGCCTGAAAAATGTCAGAGGGTAATGGAACAAAAGGGTGAATAGGCTGTTCAATAAAATTCTTGGTGAAAATGAAAATGTGTCTTTTATCTTTACTTAAAAACCAAAGACACTTTCTGGCCAGCCCGATATATGGGATTCATCTTCAGATGTGGGCTTCCTCACTCCTTTCTCCAGTGGAAGCAGCTGTTCGGTATCAGGAAATGAACCCACAGACCTCTCACCAGTTTGATCCCATCACTGCATCTGGACTTCCCAAGTTTTTTTTTTTTTTTTTTTTTTTTTTTTTTTTTTTGCGGTACGTGGGCCTCTCACTGTTGTGGCCTCTCCCGTTGCGGAGCACAGGCTCCGGAC
>NW_020173416.1:2084010-2171269 GCF_003031525.2 Neophocaena asiaeorientalis asiaeorientalis
AAGTTTTTTTTTTTTTTTTTTTTGTATTCTTCATGACTGATCCAGCAAGTCGTGCTTAGGTATCTACTGTAGAGAAATTCTTGAGCATGTACACCAGAAAATATGCCTAAGAAAGTTCATAACTACTGCTGAATTGCCCCCCCTCACAATTAATATGTTGAAGTTCTAACCCCCAGTACCGAAGAATGTGACCTTATTTTGAAATAAGGCTGTTGCGTATGTTATTAGTTAAGATGAGGTCATACTGGACTAGGGTGGACCCCTAAACCAATATGACTGCTATCCTTAAAAAGAGAATGCCATGTGAAGAGACAGACATGGGCACAGAGAGAACACTGTGCAAAGACTGAAGTTATATTGCCATAAGCCAAGCAATTACCAGAAGCTCAGAGAGAGGCCTGGAACAGATCCTTCTCAGAGTGAGCACGGCCCTGCCAGCACTTTGATTTTGAACTTCTGTCCTTCAGCACTGTGAGATGACAAATTCCTTTTGATCTAAGCCACCCAGTTGTGCTACCTTGTTATGGCCACCCTAGCAAACCAATACAGGCTGATATTCAATATGCACTGGTACAGCTGACTGGTTGAAGTAATTTTCTTCCATTTGGTACACAGACATGGCCTCACTGTTGTTTTAGGCACCCCTGGCCTCCCTGTCTACCCTAACCCATTTCTTGGGACCCGTGGGCTTTCCCCATGATGCAAAACCTAAAGTCCCTCACAGACTCAACGAACTACATCATTAGGGCTGCAACAACCTGCTCAGGCCAGATTACTCTCTTCCTGCAAGAAAGGCAAAAGAACATACCTGTTCTCCTCAGCTTATCACTTCCTCATTGCACCTTAAGCCAAGGTCAAATCCTCTTCACATTATAAGGATATTACCAATAAGCTCTCTGAAGAAAAGGTAAATGATTACATATTAACCATCATGGAGGTGTAATAAATGTTCCAAAATCTATGCAATTCTCTGTGGCTCCTGGTTTCTATCTAAAAGGAGATCCTCTGGTTGAGGATGGGTTAAACTCACCTGAAGAGCTAATAACGTATTCCTAACTTCTATACATTCAATGCTTTCTAATCTCAAGTGGCATTTTCTATCTCTGCTTTCTTCAGGCCCCCACAGGAACTATTCCCACATAGAATGCCTTCACCAAGGGACACGGGACATACAATGCTACCCCTGCTTCCAGACATCTATGGAAAGCAACAGATGGAGTTGCTACCTCTGTTAAGCGGAAGCAAGGAGATTGTGATGCCACCTGACACATAAATGAAATGCCATAGGCTACACCTTCGCTGCAGGTAGCGCTCTCAGGACCTGATGTGATCCTGTGACCTCACCACACTAGATCTATCAACAGCTCACTGTGCTCTAAGGGGAAAATACTTTGTAGACGTGATGTTGTATGAAGTCACTACTGCTTAGTTGAAATAGTCACCCGTGCAGGCCTGAGATAATACTTGTCTTGGAAGGAAACAGATGTAAAACTACAGTTTTAATAGAGGCCCTGACTTTCTAGAAAGAGTATGTTTCGGAACCTGTATTCATGCATCTCAGTTGCCATGGATTCAGGCAGCTGTGTGGATATGAAGCTAGCTCTTAAGGTAAGCAGCTAAAGAAGACCTGTGATTAAAGCAGAGCTCAGCCTGCCTAACGAGTAATAATAGACCCTAAATCCAATACTTCAGCTGTTTGAGAGAACTGCCAATGTAGTTTATTTGCTTCCGATAACATTCCTTAAGTTGTATTTGTTGCATGAATAAATTAATGAATTAAAAGTTCATTTAACGGGTATTAATTGAGAGCTTTTATGTGACAGGCATTACACCAAGAGGCAGAGTTGTAAAGATGAATAAAATATGGTTTCTGCCCTCAAAGGTCTCACTCTTTACTGAAGAAGGAAGGTATACATTATGGTAAGTTTTTAAATTGGCAAGCTTAATATACTACAAGAAAAACCATTCCTGGGAGGATAGGGCAGTGCCAGGGGAGGCTACATAGATGGGGGACTCTTTTAAAGCTGAGTCCTAATGGATCAGTCGGCTTGGCTCCAATATATTTGAAGATCAAGGGCTTTCCCAGCAGAAGGAAGATTATGTGGAAAATAGAGAGTCATGAAAGAGCAAGAATGTTAGGGGACTGCAAGGGCTATTTCTCAAAGACAAACAGTTCACCATTCCTCAAGTACTTATCAGTAGTGGCTCCACTATCTGGCGATCATAATCATCCAGAACATGGCCACACATCTGCAAAGGTCTCCTCCGCACTGGGGCAAACTATGACAAAGCCCATGCTCTTAATCTCTTGGTGGAATAGGGGCACCATCTTCACATCTGGGAGAGTAAATGCTTCACGTGACATCAAGTTTACTCACTTAACAAACACAGTTTTCAGTAGTCTCTTGAGAACGTACCCAAGGAGAAATATTAGCTGAGAATAAGAAAAATAATCAGAAAAATGCAGAAATCTAGTGATCAGTGTACTAACCCCCTGTCCCCCCAATAAAAGCATATCCAGCTGCCAGAGTACTCACACATAGCAGGCAAGTATAATAATTAACATGGTGATCCCTCTAGTCAAGGGAACTAGTTAAGATTCCGAGTCTGCTGCTTGTTAACTTGTGATGACGCTACAACTTTTCTCACCAAAATCACTTAAACATTAAAAAGTCTTGCTTCCTCAAGGTGTTAGTTTCTACTAACATTTCTTTTTATTTTTTAAATAATTTTTAAATTTTTTTAAATAATGTGTTTTATTTAGGCCACTATATCCAAAATGTTACTGCTTCAACATGTAATCAATATTAAAATTTGTGGTCTTTTGTATTTTTTTTTATTGACGTTATAGTTGATTTACAATGTGGTGCCAATCTCTGTCCTACAGCAACATGACTCAGTTATACTTATATACATTTTTTCTTAATATTCTTTTCCATTATGGTTTATCCCAGGTGATTGGATATAGTTCCCTGTGCTATACAGTACGACCTTGTTGTTTATCTATTCTAAATGTAATAGTCTGCATCTACCAAACCCAAACTCCCAGTCTGTCCCTCTTCCTCCCCCTCTCCCCGTTGGCAACCACAAGTCTGGTCTCTATGTCTGTGAGTCTGTTTCTGTTTTGTAGATAGGTTCATTTGTGCCATATTTTAGATTCCACGTATCAGTGATATCATATGGTATTTGTCTTTCTCTTTCTGACTTACTTCACTTAGTATGATAATCTCTAGTTGCATCCATGTTGCACATGGCATTATTTTGTTCTTTTTTATGGCTGTCTACTCATTTTTTAATTTATATGGCATTATCTATTATATTTCTGAAAGGCCTGTCTGGAAAACTGAGATATCAGTATACTTTAACTTATCTGATGATTAGTGAAGCAGATGTTGGCTTCTTATCCTACGATTCTTTTGTGTGATGAACAAGGTCATTAAGTTAATTTAGAAGAGAGTCTGACTAGTTGAAATACATATTTTATTTAGATAGAAAGGAAAAGAAATATTATTCCAACAGGCTTCATATTGAAAATCAAGTGAAAGAATTAAGTAGGATTACAAAACAGATGAAACTATACTTGAAATATTGGAAGAAGGCTGTTCTTGTAGGATCAGGGGCTGGGAGTTAGGCTAACAGAAGGTTTTGATTGTCCTTACACATTTCTGCAAAGATGCAGAAAAGCACAAACATATGCAATACTAATCACACACAACGAATCCATCACAGCTAGTATCTGGCTTATCCTAGAGAAAAACAGAACTGCATCTCAACTCTCCTACCTGCTAAATTTTAACAAATTTGAGAGCTTGTCTTATTCTGAATCACTGTTTAATCTCTCGAAATTGATTTCTCTATCTAGCTTTCAGAACCCAGCTTACCTTTGAAATTCAAATGAAGCAAGTGTGTATAAATGTATGAGTCTTGTCTTTCTTGTAGGAGTCTAGAGAGCAAAGATAACACCTGTGAGTCCTGTTGCTGTTTTTGCTCTCCCAATTTTATAGGCTTTTGTGAGATTAGAAATCACATATGATAAGTGTTGGCACATATACGTAGTCAGTAAATAGTGACTTGTTATTCTAAGCATTTAAAGCTCCAGGAAAGAATTCCCATCTTAAATTGTCTTTCTACAGGAGGAGATCATTAGAGAGCATTTCTGATTTAAAAATAACTACATAACTCTTCTTCAGTTAAAAACCTGACTCATTACTCAAGTTACAAATAATGCCCTCAAAGATTTTTGTTTTCTGTAATGACAAGACTTTCTGCTCAGAAGCAGATCCGCCATGAAGTTTAATCTTCCAGGGCTCTCACTTGCACAGATCCCTTCGAGCCTCTGGAAAAGGCAAGCAATGTATTCAGTCAGTTATGTGATTTTATAAAATTTGCCGAATAAATGTGTTTTAGCAGCAGACAGTTAAGGCCCCTGACTTTCTACTTTACTCTTTCTCTCTGTCACACTTTCCCTCCTGTCAGGTACAGAGTACCTGCAGGCATTTTTGGTATCTGGCCAAAGAATAGTTGAATTTGAAATACATTTAGTTGGGTTTACAGAAAAGTATTGATGTGTTTTGCTATGACTTCCATGCATAAATAAGTCACTGATAGCTGTCATGTACAGAAATGTCTTCTACAGATACCACTATCGCCATGCCAACTAACTCTGTATCTTAAGATGAAGGTATACAGCAGAGGTTGTATACTGGTAGAAATGTGTTCAGTAGTACCTGGTATTAAATTAGGTGGGTAATGAAGGAGGGATGAGGTTTGGAATGCATAGAGCTGAAAGCTAGTCTGCAGAAAATTCTTCCAAATCCTAAATCTTATACATGAAAGATATATGATAGAGATTTTCCTGTATTTGACAATCTCCAAAATTTAGATACCATTACTAAATTATTATTGAGCAGTAGATTTTAAGATTCAATTAGCCATGATATAAAACATTATTCTGTAATAAATACATAACCTAAGGTTGCAGCCAGGGTTGTCAGTTGGTCCTCCTTATCCACAGGTTCCACACCCACAGATTCAAACAACTGCTGATCAAAAATATTCAGGACAAAAAATCCAGAAAGTTCCAATAAAACAAAACTTGAATTTGCCATGTACTGCAACTATTTATATAGCATTTACATTTAGTTATGTTTTATAATTAATCCAGAGATGGTGTATAGTATATGGGAAGATGTGGGTAGATTATATGCAAATACCATGCCCTTTTGTATAAAAGACTTGAGCATCCATGATTTTGGCATCTGCAGGGTGTCCTAAAACCTATCCCCCCTAGATACCAAGGGATCACTATAGTTTGCTTCAGGGAATTATACTATTCTGGAAACTTCATTTGTATAGGTATGTTTTTGCAGTATGGAAAGAAGCATATTTTGATATATTTGCAACTGTTGCCAAGGAGAAATAACCTATAATTCTCAAACAAGAGAACTATAAAAATTTAATATGTTTACCATGAGTAAAGAGAGAACTTCACAACTAAATCTCAGGGAAGCAGAAGAACTGGGTATAGAATCAGGAAGAGGAGACCTATGGAGGGATGTGAGGTACCATGGAGATGTGAGCAACACGATAAAGCAGGTGTTCTAACCTCAGTTATGCTGATAGATAGTCATATGATCTTTAAAGTGAACTATATTTTCTCTGGACCTCCATACCCTCATCCACAAAATAAATCAGCTGTTAAGATTTGTGATGTGGTACAGGATTGAATTCTTGGTGTAGTGTTTTCCAAAGTGTTTTTCTCAACTCCAGTCCATGAGGGAAGTTCTGAAAAATAACATCCCATGGTCAAATAATTTTAGAAAATGTTGCACAGGTTTTTTTCCCATCGGTATATTCGCTGTGCATTAGCATAATGCTGGCTCTAAAATGTGCTACAGTGAAGGAATATTTTTATTTTTGTTTATGTTAGTGCTCGCAAAATGTATTTGACTGTGAAGACCTTTTAGCATAATATCTATGGCATGTAATTTGGGGATGCTCCTCTAAAGCAGCATTCAAGAGTTCCTTCAGAGAGACTGACAACACACTATTTGCAGTTAGATAGCACAGTCAGAACGCTGCTTTGAGCTGTCCTCTAGCGATGGTGCTGAATTTGTTACTAGGAAGTCACCAGTAGACACAGCAAAATCCTTTGACATAAAACATAAAATGGAGGGAGGGCTGCTGGGTCGGGGGGAGGATAGTTCAGAGCATGTTGATCTTAAATAAAATTCTTCCCAATGGAGAGAAAAACTATTTTTAATGGCAGGAAATCATGTGAGGTTGGAGAGTCATTGGCTGTAAAGATAAGCTCATTTCCATGGTAGAACCTCATCTGAGGAAAGGGGATACAAAGCAAGAAAGGAAGGTCACACCTTGTAACTGTGAATTATGTTCTATGAGAGATGCAAAAGACAGCACACATTTATGGTCTTTATTCTAAAAGGATTTAGATTCTAGTTTGGGAAAATGATGCAAATATTTGTAATAAAAAGAAACATGTGGATTTAAAAGGTAAGCAGAAACTGGCGCTTTGCAAATGGGATAAATCCCTGGGTGTGGTTAGGGAAGACTACTTAAAGAAAATGGTTGGTGTAGGTCTTCTAAGAGTGGGTAAAATGAGGATGGAAGGTAGATGCTTGGATGGATGAACAGAAGAGTAAAAATCATTAATGATAATAAAAACAGCTTAGATAAGGAAATGATCATGTATCAGGATCTGGGGTAGGAATACCACTACTGACACCATATAATGGGAAATTTGAAGCAAGAGCTGTCAGGCCACAGACAAAAAGGCAAGGAGAGAAAGAACAATGCCTGTCCCTAAAAGCCCAAACGCTTATGGAAAATAGATAGCTAGTGGGAAGCAGCCGTACAGCACAGGGAGATCAGCTGGGTGCTTTGTGACCACCTAGAGGGGTGGGATAGGGAGGGTGGGAGGCAGGGAGATGCAAGAAGGAAGAGATACGGGGATATATGTATACATATAACTGATTCACTTCGTTATAAAGCAGAAACTAACACACCATTGTAAAGCAATTATACTCCAATAAAAACGTAAAAAAAAAAAAAAAAGAAAGAATTACACTAGATGAGACAGAGAATGAAGAGACTTTAAGGAAGTCCAAACCAATAAGCAAAGGAATGGATATGTGAGGATGAATGGAATGAGCAAAGGATGTTGGCTAGCAAATGTGACTATGAGGTGCAAGTGACAGTGGATGAGACTGAAAATACACTTTGGGCAAAACTGTGAAGGATCTTGAATGTCATATTAACGAAAGATTTATACAGAAGAATATTATAATTAAGTCTGTTTAAAAACAAAATTTTCAGACCATTCCCTTAGGAGATAAGAGACCGCTCACAAGGCAATTTAGAGTAAACAAGGACAGAAGAAAATATGGTAGCACTAGCTTCCAAATTTCATATCCCCAATGCAGTCTGAGGAGCTCTGATTCATATCTCATTTCATATAAGGCTTCCACTTAGGGTTTTGTTTGAACAAAGAGATCCACAATTTTTTAAAATGTTTGCTATCCAAAGATTTGGAAAGATAACTGGCTGTCTGGTACTAGATACACTAGAAAGGCAAGGATATTTTAGGAAGCTATTACAACAATTTAGCTACAATATCATGAACCCTTAATTAGAGAGATCAACACTAGTAGAAAATGGGAACATTCAAAGAATATTTCTGAATTATAATAAGCAGGAACTGTCTGCACACTGAACATGAATAATGAGGTACAAGGTGGACATACGATGATGACTCCAAGGTTTAAGCTCAAGTGCCTAGAAATGTGGTGCTATTATTCACTGAGATAAGGATCATAGGTTGAAGGGGAGATAAGAACTGGGACCTTTTCAACTTTATATACAATGATTCTAGATCCATAGCTTGCGACTGGATAAAGGCATACACTTAGGTGTTTCAGGAGACAAATATGGGTTAGGGATCTATACGTGGGTGTTCAACTGCAAAAGAGTGACTAAGGCCCAAATGTGTCCCCTGTGAAGGAGACATTCTTAACAATAAGAGCAGTATTAACAGCTAACATTAGCTAGGCACGTAATTTATGCCAGTAACTATGCTAAGAGTTTTACAAGGATTATATAATTGCATATGAATCCTATGTGTAAAAAATATCACTACTGCAGAGCAGAACAATGTAGCCAATAACATCTGGAAATGAACTGCCTGTATTCAAATCCTGGCTCAGCGGTTAACTATCTTTGTCATTTGGGGCAAATTATTTAACTTGTCTGTGTTTCAGTGTTCTTATCTGTAAAATGGGGATAATAATCCCTAGAGCTATGATGCAAAGTGACTTAATGCATATGAAGGGCTTATAAGAGCTCCAGACACATAGCAAGCGTTCAGTAAACATTAGCAATTATTTTTCACCTCATTTTACAGATAATGGAAGCTAAGTCATAGGTTAAATAACTATCAATAGTAAAGGACACACTGCTACATAAATGGTCAGCACAGTCTAATCTCAAGTCCGCTCAACTTTTACACTAGCCTTACTGATGTAGATAAGAGAAAACGGTCAAGATTGTAACCTTGGGAAATGCCTACATTTTATCAGAGTAGAAGCCAGAGCACTAGTTAAGTGCACTTAGAAGGCATCATCAGATTACCGAAAGAAGCCGGGGGTGGGGGGGCGGGGGGTTTGCTAAACCATTGGAGGAAAGGGGTGGTCAAAAGTTGCAGAAGCTTCAGAGAGTTTAAAAAAGAAACACAATAAAAAAAGACTGCTGCGTTCGGCAATCAGAAAATCCTAGGAACATCAAGAGAGGATTGAGCATGTTAGGAAGGGCGAACACCAAGCAGGACATTCACAAAATGAATGCAAGGGAGAGAAATAAGAGCAGTCAGTGTAAAGTATAAATGGAGAAAGAATGTCAATTCAACCATACAACTCAAGGGAAAGAACGCTTAAGGCAGGTTGCCACAGAATGGGCAAGTCTTCGCTCTTTTTCTGTGTAGAGACTGGTACCATTAATGGGAGAGAGGGAGATGATATTAGGAAGGGGCAATCAATGCACCATGACCAAGGAGGATATAACAGCACATGGTGAAGAGAACACAGTGGTACATTTTAGCCTTGGAAAAGAGAGACTCAGGTTATTTTGAATCAAGAGAGGATAGAAGACATGCTTAATACTTACAGTGTGAGAGAGATAGATGGAATTTATCCCTTAGCAGTTTCAGACTTTTTGTGTGGGAAAAAAAAAAGGTTTCTTTGTAAACAACGAGAAAGGGATGTATAGGGACCTTGAAGAAGAATGAAAATTTCTCCACAGGGGTAAAAGAAAGATTACTGAGCAACTGTGAAGGCCTTGCTGAGCTGAGAGCAAAACAAATGATTAAGCGGCTTGTACAAGGGAATGAAAACGTAATGAAGCTCTCATCCACAGAATAAGTTAAAGGGAGACAAAGTGATATAAACAACTCACACAAATGGAAATGGTGCTTTTAGTCAATAGATATTTCACAGAAAAAGAGACAGAGAATGCTAACATCTTTTTGCATAAGGCATAGTATGTGAATGTATGTAATCGGATGTACAACACTTGTCATGCAACTGCTTGTAGAGGGGCAGGCATTGCAGTATCATTCTCAGAAATTTTATTCACATGACATATATGTGGGAATTTGTAGAACTAAGACTCTAATTCTGACTCTGCCACTAACAACTTTCTAACGGCCTAGCCTGGTCAAAATATGTTTCCTTTCTCTGGGTTCTCACCTACAAAATAGGGCTGAATTAGAAACTCTCTGAAGGTCAGTCCAGTTTTAAGATTGCATGAGTGTATGTTACAAATAATAGTATACACTGCCTTCCCTCTCCATCCCCCATGCCTCCAGAGATCTGCTTTTTGTACAGGATCTAGCTCTTAAGCTGACATTAAAGGAACGTATTACTTAGAGCTCTCAGGATACAGGCATGCCTCACTGACCCAAGGGCAGGTATGCAGCTAAGGCTCAAAAAGGAGCTGCTTTATTCCTATCTCTTTCTGTAACTTTCTGTGCTACTTAATCTGCATGAAGGAAGATGAATGAACCACAGCTACAGAGGTTTAAAGGAGCATTCCACATGACCAACTAGGATCTTTGAGCCCTTATTCCAGTTGGCTTAGATGGATTTGGGTAGTCTCTTCTAGTTCAATATATTCTGGACAAAGGGACAATTTCACTAACCAGTAAAAACTTCTGAAGGCCCACATTATAGATGATGAAGAATAGTCCTACGCTATGCTAAAAACCACTGTAAGGGTTTAGATCAAATAGTGGCAATGTACGCATGATCAAAGGGTGAAAAGGTCCTTGGGTATTTCTGTCTCAAACTCCTTTCGATGTCTTTGAAAATACAGCAGTTTTTGCCATATTATGAGAAGAAATAAAATGTACAATTGGAGGGCTCAGACAAATTATTTTTAATACTCTGAACACATGGGCAAAAAATAAGATTAGTTAAGATGTCTTCTGTAGTGGGATCTTCTCACCTGCTCTGACTAACTTTTAGTATAAGAATCTAGAGTTTAAGGCTCAGATCAGGTTCATTTGCTCTAAGTGTCTGTTAACCTACCTATACCTAAATCTAGCAAGCTAGCAACTTAGCTATGATGATAATTGGAGGAAATCCCTTAACCTAGAAAAGTAGATAACAAATAAAGTAGTGAAAATAAAACTGTGTATATACATCCTCTGGAATAAGAATATATACAGTTTACCATGCAATGCAACAGAAGTGCACTTTTAGTGGGTTTAGTCTCAAATTCTTCATCACTAGAAACGTAATAAGCATGCTTAATGTAAAGATTTAAATGCAGGGGCACAGGCCTTTTAGGGGCTCATATAAAAATACCTGGGCAGCCCCAGGGGGGGTTTATAAAAATTTATTCAGTATTCTAATTTTATACTTTGAAAGTTGAAATGAATGCCTAATCTTTTATATACAGTCTATGAAAAATAAAGCTAAGCAAAATTACTCAGGCTGTTGAAGTTTAACTGTGCAAGGCGTTATTTTTCTCTAAATATGTCATCCATGAAACTGGCTGACTGCTTGTCAGTGTTAAGTACAGAGATGGCTGAGTGATGCGGCACTTTCCCCGTCCCCTGGCCTGAGTGCTCTGCCTCTTCTTGTCAGCTGTAGTCTCTGTATGTGATCAGACTCTGCTCTTTTCGGATGCAGAAAAAAACCTTGATTCTCCTTTATGTTAGGAAAGCCAATCCCCGTCAGGGTCCAGAGGAAAGTAAATCTTGATTTGGACAGTGACATGACAACTACTGGGAGTACGACTGCCCAGGGCATTGCTGTTTAATCATGCCTGAGACCATGTGCCCCATGTATTAACCAGGGTGGAATACCAGCACTTTCACAAACAAGAGAAAACTGAACCTCAGGAAACTAGATTTGGATGTTTCTTCCTCAGATGTTCCTCTTGGTCACCAGTATCCAAGGGCAGCAATGAATATAACAGCATTCCCTAGTTCCACTGTGCTCAGTTGGCTTGGGGTAATTCACATGCTCCAACACAGGAGGAAGGGCACCCACTTAAGTAGAAACATCTTTATTCAATAGGAGTGACTATTTGGGGTACGGGGTAGGTAGGATAAAAAGTCGAGTTTCCTCTCACGTTCACCTATTTTCTCAGATTCTGGTAATTCCAAGGTGTGGGCACTAATCGTTAAAGTCTGAACTTAGCTTTTACGCAAATCTTGGTTAATGAACATTTTCTTGTGGTAAGAAATGTCTCCTCTATTAAGCGTTGCTGATATATATGCGTGTCAGCCATCATCACCACCCACCATGGGCCTGACTACCTGACCTCTGTGAACTGATCAGGCTGGTTGTGAGTTCAAGCTTTATTATAGCATGACGTGAGTGTACTTTCCTCCAGCTCTCCAAACACCACTTCTGCTTGTGAGCAAAGGAAGCTACCAGATTTGTGACCTTGATGAGCTATTACGAAAATTATGAAATATGCAACATCTTTTGGTATAACACCAAGATGAGAAAACCCTCAACATTACAGATTCCTACTAATTGCATCTTATGTGTATCTGATCATCACTGCTTCATACTCAATAAGCATTTAGTGACTATTTGTTAGGTGAATGAATTAATGTATTGCAACCATGTCAAGATGGGTATGGAAATGACCAAAAACTAGAAAAGGACTTGGAAGAGTGAAACAGTTATTATGTTACAAAAGTAGGATTATGGGTTGTTTTTCTCTGATTAAAAACATCTTTTGCTATCATAGCAATAATGCTTTAATAATAACCACAAATTATGTTGGCATGTAATTCAGTTTATCGAGAATTATTCAACCAAAGATGTGCTTAACCTTATGGAACATATTAGAATACCTAAGCTGAGGTCTCTGTCCTTGAAAACCACATTTTATCCTGGAAGATAGCACATAAGCATGAGACAGGGACATTTCAAACAGGTAATGACTTAGTGGAATTCCCAAAAGAGCAATAAACAGAAGCACTGGAAGCAAGAAGAGCTCGAGCTCGAGCTCCAGGAACATCTCTAGAGCCTTAAGCACTCAAGAGTGAAGGATTCGCTTTGCCTGCTGCAGCAGTTAAGCTGGAACCTAAATTACTGCAGCAGCTACTACAGCAATCCGCAGCTCGGGGCTGCAGTTACAGCCATTGATTTTCCGTAGCTCTGGGGCTTGGTTCACCTCACTCTTATCACCTCAGACCCTCTGTGGCTTCAAGGTGTCAGGCACAGTCATCGCTTCTTTGAAATGTACCCACGGATCATTCTTGTGCTCTACATCTGCAAGAGCTCTGGGAAGAGAAAAATCACATAAAGGCTTTCTGACAACTGGCACCTGCCGAAGTGTCTGACGACGGCTAAGGTGTCCCTGCTGTCCCTGGCACATAACTCAACCTTATTCAGAGCAACTGAACTGGCTTTTACTCCTAATCCTGAAATTCAAAACTCTCCACATTTAGGGTGGCCCCAAATGAACTTCTAGCTTCACCTTTATCACACTATCCTCTCCTTCACGTCCCTTCCATAAATTCATCCCTATCAGTCTACCTGATATTCTGCAAAGTTACTCCCCACTCTTCAGGCCCTGGAGTTCTGCTCAAGTCTTTCCTTCTCCCAACACATCCCTTAAGACCTTGCTCAAGGGCTACCGACCCTATATCACCCCCCCAAACTAATTCCCCTTATCCCTCCTCTAACTTATGATACCTTAATTACAGAATATTAAATGTTTTCTTAGGTATGTCCCACTTACTTATCAGTTTCCAGAAAGTCACTCGCATTTTATCTAGCATTATGCCTTGTGTTCTGTACTACACACAGAGACAGAAATAAATCAGGCTAATGAGGCACTATACAAAAGATGTTTGTCTGAGCACCAGAATTATGGCACCGGTAGTTAGGTATGTTTCATAAGGTCAAAATACTTATTTCTAACCATACCTGGAAGAAAGTCATTAACTTGATTTTGAAAAGATGATCAAAGGATTGAGAATGACAGAAGCTACATTCCAAAGCTGCTGGAATGAGACCTGTAAAGAGTGTCTTACGTGGTTACTAACAATGGATGCTAAAGGACAAAAATGTGGTCTGAACTCAGTCTCCGATGCGCCAAGAGGAAATCTGGTCTGGACTCTAGCACATCTGCTTTTCTGCTTCAGAGTGTTTGTATTACTGACCACATCAGTAATACTCTGTGTTTGCATATTGACTCTGTGGCAGGGCTGCAAATGACTCTCTGTGTTGTTTCTCTTTCATTATCTGAGAATTAAAAAAAAAAACAAAAAAACTATATTGTACACCTGTAACATATAACATTGTACATCAACTGTACCTGAATAAAATAAAAAATAAAATTAAAAAAATCTAATTGCCATAAAGATCACAAAATCCAGAAAATTATATTTTTATTAACTAACTGCCTGACATGCTTAATGATATTTTTTCTCTATTTTTTGGCTGCATAGTTCTGATGGCCTCTTGCTGTGACAATGATTTTCTAAATACCATTTTCCATAGACAGAATTAAAAGATAATTCAGCCTTACCTCTATCATGGATGATCAAATTTGTTTAAAAAATTTTTTATTTTTAAGGGTTACAGATAAGTTGCAAAATAAGTACTGAAAGATCCCAGGTACCCTTCATACAGCTTCCCCTAATGTTAACATCTTAAATAATTTTAGTACAATGATTAAAACTAGGAAATTAACATTTATATAATAATATTAAGTAAACTGAAGGACTTATTCTATTTTCACCAGTTTTCCCACTAATGTTCCATTTCTTGAACAGGATCTAACTCAGGACCCCACACTGCATTTAGTTGTTAGATACAATGGCAGGTTTGAAGAGTACTGGCCAGTTATTTTGTAGAATGCCTCTAAATTTGTGTTGTCTGATGTTTTCTCATGCTTAGATTGAGGTTTTATTCAAATTTGTTTTGAATTATTGATAGTTGCATAAATTATGCGCTTTCATACACAGTCACATACACTCGTGGTTTGTAGTATTGCCGCCCTAGAAATGGAAATTCTGATCAATTATTTTTCATGTATTCACACCAAAAAAACAAGAAAAAATGGTACATTTGTAATTGTATATGCTGCATTATTGAATAATTTCCATTTTGACTGGGCATTGATGAGAACAAAACAGTCCACATTCCACTTACCTTTTACACTTCTGATGATTGGAAGAATTTTCCACTGATTAGCTTCTAGCTCCATACATTTCAAATCTTATTACTGGTGTCCTATCCACATACTTACAGTGCTGGGCACCATCAGACCACGTTCATACTATGATATGACATCTGGCTCCCCTACACCCGCCCCTAATAATCAACATGGAGATTTCTTTTCAGAGCAGTGAAAAGAAAAACATAAGTTTAAGGTCTCATCAATTCACTCTGCCACATTTATTTTAACAATCCTTGATCACTGTGTTACATTTTAATGATAAGGTGTAATCAAATATTAGTGAAATCATCCCATCTTTTGATTTTACATAAAGTTGGCTTAGATCCCCTTTCCTATATCTATTGGGAAGACCAACAATCAATCTCCCGAAGTTTTCTGTGAATTCACACATTGTGTGATTTTTCCAAGATTTGGGAAAATGGAGGGGGTTTATAATTCAGCAACATAATTGACTTAATACTAAACTTTAAACAGCCCTTTCTTAAAGTCCTTTGGTTACCCTGACACTGAAAAATTTTCGCTGGTTACTTTTATCTATAAACTCTAGTTCCTGACATGTTTCTTACTAATACTACTCTTCTTTTCTTCCTCCCCTCCCCCTCTTCTTCTTTTCCTCCTCCCTCCCCCCTTCGCCCTCCCTCCCCCCCTTCTTGTCTTCTTGAGGCACAACTGACAAATAAAATTGTAAGATTTTAAAATTTTTATTTTATTGAAATATAGTTGATTTAAAGTGTTGTGTTAATTTCAAGTATACAGCACAGATATTGTTACACAAACCCACACACATATGTGTGTTGTGTATATATATATGTATATATATATTCTTTTTCAGATTCTTTTCCCTTACAGGTTATTACAAAATACTGAGTATAGTTCCCTGTGTATACAGTAGGTCCTTGTTTGTTATCTATTTTATATATAGTAGTGTGAAAATTGTAAGATATTTAAAGTATGCAATGTGACGATTTGTTAACTGTCTTCTTTAGGGAGTCTTACCTTTGTTCCTTTTTGACGATTCACCCAAACCCCCAAATTCCTTTATCTTCTCATGCGAGGCAGTTTAGCTATTTCTTTATTAAACTGTCTCCATTGGGTACCTGTTGCCTTCCTAAAGGTGTTATAAATGTTTTTTTCCCAAACCAAGAGAGTTATCACCTCCAAGAGAAGCTATATTTTCCAGTTTTTAAATGTCTTTTCATCCTACTTCTTACCTAGAGTAAATATTAATAAAACAAAATTTGTACCACTTTGTAACCATGATGCATAGCAAGAGGGAGGAGAGCATGAGAGTTAGACCCACAGGTTGCGGGGCCAGATTTCCTGGGTCAAAATCCTGACTTTCCTCAACAATAAAAAGATAAATAACCCAACTGAAAATGGGCAAAGGATCAGAGTGGACATTTCTCCAAGGATACGTGCCTAAAAATAAAATGGCCAATAAGTACATGGAAAGATGTTCAGCATCATTAGTCATCAGAGGAATGCAAATCAAAACCACAAAGAGATACTACTTCATACCCACTTGGATACTAAAATCAATACACAGGTGATAACAAGTATTGGCAAGGATGTAGAGAAACTGGCAACATACACCGCTGATACGAATGTAAAATAGCTTCTTTGGCAAACAGTCTGGTAGTTCCTCAAACAATTAAACACAGTGTTAATATATGATCTAGCAATTTCATTCCTAGGTACATCTACAAAATAAATAAAAATATATATCTACACAGAGACTAGTTCACAAGTGTTTATAGTAGCATTATTCATAATGGCCCCAAAGTGGAAACAACCTAAACTGTGCATCAAGTGATGAACGGCTTAAGAAAATATGGTATGTCCATACAATGAATTATTGCTCAGCCATAAAAAGGAATAAAGCACTAATATGTACTACAATGTGGAAGAATCTTCAAAGCATTATGCTATGTGAAGAAGCCAGACACAGCCACATACTGTATGATTCCACTTTTATGAAATCTCTAAAGGCAGACCCTTTAGAGAGAGAGAGTAGATTACTTGCTGGCAGTAGCTGAGGAGAGGAAGGAATAGGGAGTGATTGGCAAAGGGTATAAAGTTTCTTTTGGGGATGATGAAAATGTTATGAAATTAGACAGTGGTAATGATTGTACAGCCTTGTCAATATAATGAAAACCACTGAATTGTATACTTTAAAAGGATGAATATTGTCGTATGTTAATTACAGCTCAATAAAAATTAATTAATTGATATTAAAAAGTTTTAAACAATGCCCTCACACATATTTTGAATGATAACGATTTCAGTAATTTTACAGAAATACCAAATGAATAATTTCACGTGTAAAATATCCTTCTAGATTCTGTGCAAGAGCACAGTTTAAAGATGGCATACACGGTGGTTGCTGGGAAGGGGGGGCGGTGTGTGGGGAGGGTTGGATTGGGAATTGTGGAACTAGCGGGTGCAAACTATTATATATAGAATGGATAAACAACAAGGTCCTATGTATAGCATAGGGAACTATATTCAATATCCTGTAATAAACCATAATGGAAAAGAAAAAAAAAATAAAGATGGCATACATTCTCTTGGTCTCTTGACAATTGGAGAGGTAGGTCTATGTGCCCCTCCTCTCTCTGAATCTTGGTGAGCTCTGTGTGACTGTAGTGTGACTTCTCTGACCAATAGACTACACGGAAGTGACGTTGTGCCAGTTTCCAAGCCCAGACGTTAAGAAATTTTCTATCTCTTTTTTTTTTTTCTTTTTCTATCTCTTAAATATCATTCCTCGAGTCCTGTCATTTTGGAAGAAGTTGAACAAGCCTGCTGGAAAGACCACGGAGAGGCCCTGAGTCTATATGGAGAGGGAGAGTGGTCCATCTGAGTTCAGCTTCTAGCTATCCTCCTGAGATTCGAGACATGTGAGGGGAAGCCTTCTTGGACCAACCCAGACATCATCTGGATTACCCCATGGAGTAATTCCAGTCAACGCCACATGCAGGGGAAGAAACACCTAGCTGAACCCTGCCTGAGTTTCTGACCCACAGATCGTGAACATTATAAAATAAATTCTATTTAATCTTTATGTGTGGGTGGATTGTTACATATATACTGTGTTGCAAAACTATAGATAACTGAAAAAACAGACCTAAGAGAACTGTCCTGGAGAATTCTTGCTAAGCCTGTACTTGCAAAATAATTTCCTTAAGCAATAGAAAGTAATAGATAGCCTTACTGATGAAATCTTACTCTGTATGGATTTATCTTTTAAATGAAAGCTTGGAAGAGACAAAGAAAATGATATGCCATAGATCAGTTCTATCGTGAACCCAGTATGTTGACTGGGTCATCTCCAAACATTGATTGAGCATGATAATGGAGCAAATTAATGAATACGCATGTTAGACAACTTTGCTGTTAACCATTGATTTGTCCTGGCACCGACCTCCCCAGGAGCATGGTTTTCTCTAACAGCACCCGCGAGATTGCATGTAGGCATAAAGAAGGGTGGCGTCATTCACTCGATTCAAGGCACACACAGGGAGAGGCCAGGAAAGCCAAAGGCAGAAGTCTGGCAGGTGGTCCGAAATATAGGTCTGGAGCTCAGAGAAGTGTGGGCAGGAGAAATTGGTTTATTGAGCATTACAATTTGTTTGGGAGGACAGCAGCTGGGCATAAATCCAATTATCTCATTCTGCCTAAAACCTTTCACAGGCTTGATTTCAGGATAAAGTTCGAACTCTAGCTTGGCACACAGGCCCTTCATGATCTGAACGTTGCCTGTCTCTGACCTGATCTACCATCCCTCACCCATCCCCACCCTTTGATATAGACTCATTCACGTTCTTAGAACACTGTGAGTGAGCTCCATCACGCCATGTGCTTTCAAATCCATAGCTGGTATGCTTTGATCACCCCTCCTCCCCATCTACTGGCTCACTTGGCTCAACTGCCCCTCCTCCTGGCCCCTCGACTATCCCTTTCCTTCATCAGCTGGAGTTTTGTTTGCCTTCGCCTAGGAATACTCCACTTCATTACTTGCAAATGCCCCGTGCTATTTGCACAACAGCGCTTATCACAGTGCATCCACACTGAGAGTCTTCTTCATTGTTGAAAGAACAAACATACCACACTGCACACAGGGTTGCTAAGTGAACATTCCCAAACATGAACCCATTGGTCTTCTCCCTGTCCCAAGCCCACAATCCTCTCCCCTCCACACTTCTCACCGGAATTCCATTTTCATGAATAATAAACACCCTCACATCTTCAGCCTTTGTATCTCTAATGTACCCCCAATTCCCGGCCTCAACTGAGAACTGGCTGTGTCCTGTGGATACCCCTTTGCCTGCAGTTTCTGAAGTGGAGGCTGTTTATTCTCCCTTATCCCACATGCCTCAGCTTCCCAGGGGCACCCCCACTTCCAGACCCTTCCTCCATCCTGACATGAAACGTCTGCTCCTTTGAGCCTCAAGTCATGAGGCTCCTCCTCTCTGACGCTGTCCTGGATTTACTTCCCTCCCATGTCTCTTTTTTCACAGATGATTTTGGTGTCTGGTTCTCAGCCTTCTCATCCTAACACTGCCATCGTCCAGGCGACTTAATTATCTTCATAGATGTGCCAGCAACTCCCTGGACCTTCAGGCCCTTGATCTCCTCCTCATCAGAAACCTTCTCTACCTCATTCCACCCCTCAGCCTGTCAACACCTGGAACCATCCACCTCTAAAATCCTGCATTCAGACAACCCCACCACAGCACCTCCTATTCATCTAGCTCTCTTGTGGCACGAATCCCAACACAACAGTTATTGAACCCCAGGAGGACCTCCAGACCACTATAAGGCCCTGCTGTCATCACTTCCTTTTTTATCCAACTGAGATTTCATACTCATCACTTCAGTAATTCCCTTGCCAATATCCTCAGCTCCCTGACCCCCTTGTCTTTCTGCCCTGAGAGCCTGAAAACTCCAACTCGGGATGAACCCATGCATTGGTCCTCTTTGTGCAGCTGGCTGATGAGAGCTGCTAGAGACAAATCACATCACCTTGCACGTTGATGCCATTGTAAGTACATAGCCACCAACGTCACCCAGGGCTTCCAATGAAACTGTCCATCTTTTTTAATTTCCCTAATTGCCACCAACCTAATCTCCACAAAGATTATTTCAAACCTTCACTATCCCTCTTAAACTCCTTGCCTCAATTTCAACATGTATCCTGACCTCTTCACACACACACACACACACACACACACACACACACACACAAATAGGGACCACCAGAAGGAATATTCTGCTACCAAGTTTAGAAGTCTACTTGAATTCATGTTCATCATATTTTCCTTTCCTCCTGAAGTGAATTTGTCTCTAGCCCATCATCTCCTGCTTTCTCAGAGACCTTACTCTATCATTTATTTCCTATCTCCCCTTTATCTTTAAGTTTTTCCTCTGTGCTCTTTAAAAATGCTCCTACCAGGGAACTCCCTGGTGGTCCAGTGGTTAGGACGCCACACTCTCACTACCGAGGGCCCAGGTTCAATCCCCGGTCAGGGAACTAATCCCACGAGCCGCGCGGTGCGGCCACAAAAATAAAATTAAATAAATAAAAATGCTCCTACCTTCCCACCTCCTCTTCCTGATACTAAACTCTTTTCTCCTCCCCAGCCTGAAAACGTTGGCTACATCTTCTAACTTTCTGCTCACCCCACAGCCTCCTCCAATCAGGCTCCCACCCCACCACTTCTCTGAAGCTGTTCTCCCCAAAGTCACCAATGACCGATACAGTGCTGAATCTAGTGGACACGTCTCAGTTCTTTGTTGCCTGACTTCTCAGTAGCATGGCACACTTGATCAATACCTACTTCTATTTTTCACAGTTTTACTGAGGTATAATTTATATGCACACGTTAAAAGTATACAATTTGATGAGTTTTCACATTACCATACACTCATCACACAGTCTATCACCACCGTCAAGACAATGAACATGTCCATCATCCCAAAAGTTTCCTCATTCCCCTTGGTAAAACCCTCCCATTCTTCTCCACTTTCCCCCATCCCCGGGAAGCCACTGGTCTGCTTTCTATCACCACAGTCTATAACCTACAGTTAGCGTTTTCTAAGACTTTATATAAATGGAATCATTTTGGTCTGACTTCTTTTACTCAACATAGTTACTTTGAGATTCCTTCAGGCTGTTGAGTGCATTGAAAGTCTATTCCTTCATATTGCTGAGTAGTATTCATTGTGTGGATGTATTACAATTTGTTTACCCATTCACCTGTTGATGGACACTCGGGTTGTTTCCTATTTTTTTATTATAACACAGAGTCTATGATCATTCACACACAAGTCTTTGAATGAATAAACTTCCATTTCTCTTGGGAAATTACCTAAGAGTCATATGATAGATGTATGCGCTTAACTCCCATTTAACTATTTGAGAAATTGCCCAACTGTTTTCCAAGGTGGTTGTATCATTTTGCATTCTCAGAAGGCGTGTATGAGAGTTCCAGTTGCTCCACATTCTCATCAATACTTGATATGGTCAGTCTTTTTTATTTTAGCCATTATAGTAGGTATGTAGTGGCATTTTATTGTGGGTTTTTTTGTTTTTTGGGTTTTTTTTTTTTTTTTTTGCGGTACGCGGGCCTCTCACTGTTGTGGCCTCTCCCGTTGCGGAGCACAGGCTCCGGACGCACACCAGGGCACGAACCCGTGTCCCCTGCATCGGCAGGCGGACTCTCAACCACTGCACCACCAGGGAAGCCTTTTATTGTGGTTTTAATTTGTATTTCCCTAAGGACTAGTGATATTGAGCACTTTAAAAATGTACTCATTTGCCATCTATATATCTTTTCTTCCTTCCTTTCTTTCCTTCTTTCTTTCTTTCTTTCCTTCCTTCTTTCTTTCTTTCTTTCTTCCTTTCTTTCATTTTTGGCTGTGTCTGGTCTTAGTTGCGGCACACGGGATCTTTGTTATGGCACACGAGCTCTTCGTTGTGGTGCATGGGCTTCTCTGTCTAGTTACGGCACGTGGGCTCAGTAGTTGCAGTGCTTGGGTTCAGTAGTTGTGGCACACAGGTTCTCTAGTTGTGGCCCACAGGCTTAGTTGCCCCTCAGCATGTGGGATCCTAGTTCCCCGACCAGGGATGGAACCCGCATCTCCTGCATTGTAAGGCGGATTTTTAACCACTGGACCACTAGGGAAGTCCCTATATATCTTCTTTGTTGAAGTATCTGTTCAAATCACTTGACCATTTAAAAAATTGGGTTGTTTTCTTAATCTTGAGTTTGGGGAGTTTTTAAAATATATATTCTGACTACAAGTCCTTTATCAAATATGTGATTTGCAAATATTTTCTCCCAGTCTTTATTTTTCAAAGAACAGAAGTTATTAATTTGGATGAAGTCTAACTTAATTTGTTCTTCTATGGATCATACTTTTGATGTTGTACCCACTTCTTTAAATGCCTTTATAATGCATTCTATTACAGCACATCCCCTGGGTTCCCTCTGGTGCCAGTTATCAATTTATTGCCTTTCAGCTCCAATTCATCCTTTTTGCCTGCTTTACGAGAGTGGAAAATGACCCTTCTATTTTCTATATTCTCTTCTTTGGCATCTGGCACGATATTAGGCTTTGTCAATAGATGGCACTGGAGAGACACTGCGGAAGGAAAGGGGCTTGCTTTCTGGTTCTGTTTTGCTAGCTCTGCAGGCTTCTGCAGCAGGCTTGGCTCCCGCAGTGCCAGGCTCCTGTGGTCCACGCAGCTTCTGCACCATCAAGCGCCTGGCTCCATCAGCATTCAGTGGCCGGCAGCGTCCCCCAGCAACCCTCCCCTCAGGTGGTTTTGTAGCAGAGCGCCTCCAGTGAGACACTTCCCTGTGGACAGCTTTCCCTAGCACAGTGGATTTCCAGCAAATTTCAGTGGTGCAGCAGACAGTGACTTCTCTGCCATTCAGCGTGCTATACTCTCCAGCAAGCCCTGGGCTTCAGGCTGGGAGTAGAAGGGGTCTTTTGGTTGGCAAACTGTGACCCACAGGCCAAATTCAGTCCACTGCCTGTTTGTGTAAGTAAAGTTTTATTGGAACACAGCCATGCTCATTCATTTACATACTGTCTATGGCTGTTTTCATGTTACAGTAGCAGAGTTGGTAGCTGCAACAGAGATGGCCCCCAAAGCCTAAACTATTTACTTCTCTTTATAAGAAAAGTTTAATCACTCCTGTACAAGCCAGTTCCTCATTATTCCAATACCCTGTTATGGTTAATAATTCTTCATATTAAACTTTCCGTGTTCAAATTTACTGTGTGGCTTCTCTAAGCTGCTCAGACACAGGCTAATACACCTCCAACCTCTCTGTCCCCTTTTCACAGTCCATTTTCAGTCTTACCTTTCTCTACTTATCCCATAATTTGAGTGCTCCTCAAGGTCCTCCTCTGCACTTTCTCTAACTTCCTCTCCAAGTGACTCTTCTGCTTACCCATCTTCAGTCGTCAATTTTGTGGAATTGACTAAAGAAACCTCAGCTACAATTGGAGTGGGACAGGCCTATACGGGGAGCTCTCATGCCCAGCCATGCATCACCAATTACTCCAAACAGGAAGAGATGTTCGCCTACATCTCCCACAGGAAAGTGTTGCCTACATCACTATCCAGCAGGAAGAAGAAAACTCTCCACTGCCTACAGTCCGGCCAATCAGACTTTAGCAGCCCAACCAATGAGAAGCCTCCATACTTTGGATTCCCAGCTTTCTCCAATGGACTCTTTGATTATCACAGCCCCTCCCACCCCCCTTTTGCTATAAAAGCAAGCTCCCCTTCCTTGTTCTCTGGATTTACCCATGGGCCACCATAGTTTGCACATCCTGAGTTGCGGGTTTGTATGGCTATTTCTGAATAAACTCCCTTTTGCTTGTAAATAACTCCCTATTACATTATTAAAATTGACAGGTTTAACCAATTGTTTTTAATCTGGGTTCTATGGATGAAATTGCATGCAAATTTTGTGTAGATGCCCAAATGTGCATATGTATAAGAAGAAGTTCTCCAGCCTCATCTTTTGGCAACACGGCTCAGTCGTTAGGGGCACAGACCATGGGTACAACCTGCTTAAGTTTGAATCCCACCTCTGCCACTATGTCCTGGGCTAACGTATTTAACCTTGTTGTTGTTTCAGTTTCCTTGTCTGTGAAATAGGGAAAATCATAGTACCTACCTCACAGAGTTGTTATGAGAGTCAAGGTAGTTAATAGATATAAAGCACTTGGGGGCAGGGCCTGGCACATAATAAGCACTATATAAGCACAGGCTGTTATTGCCATTTCTGGCACTGCCCCTGCCCCTGTGTCTCAACTAGACCAGTGTTTTCCATTGTTCTAGTGGCCCCTGTTTGAACTCTGCACCATCAAGTGCGCTCACTCAAGTCCTCTGCTCAGAGCACTCTTGCCTATATATGTTGCTTGCCCACTAACTCCTGACCTTCCTCAGGCCTCAGCTCAAATGTTATTTCCTCAAAGAAGCCTTCCTGATTTCCAGACCAGGAGAGGTCTCCTGCTATGACCTTCCAAAGCTTTCTCTATTTTCCCTCATAACCCTCATCACAATTTATTCACAGTGATCACTTGGTGCAGAGGTCATTTCTCCCTTGTACTAGGCTCCTTGCTGGACCTCAGCACAGTGCCTAGGACATTGTAGGAATACCATAAACATCTGTCAAGTAAATGAGTGAATGAATAAGGAACAAAACATGGGAAAAGCTTTTAATACAGGTGTAAAAGTCTATTCAAATATTAGGTAACCCAGTAATGAGCGTGTGACAAAATCTGATGACTTAGATAATATAATGTTAAATCAGTAGAAATTTGTATTGTGTGAAGGAAACCCTCTCCTCTCCAATTGCTATAAAATATATTGGTTCAAATTGAGCTTGGTGTATGTGTCTTTCAATCAAATGGAAATGAATTATCCAGAAGAACCAGAATACATTACTGTGTGCAGTCAGGGACCACAGACAGATAATGACTTAAAACATTCCCCACCTTCACCCCCAAGGAAACGAGACATAGTCCTCAGATGGCAGACCGAAAGGAGTGACTGACCAGGGAAGCTGCTTGTTCCCAGAGAATTTCCATGGCTTTAATTCAAGACAGGATTAAATACTTTCATGAGTAGGCAAAACCAACTCTGCTAATCTAAGAAATCCATTGCTACCCCGGAAGTTAATATAACTAACCCAAGTCATCAAGAAAACTATATTCTATCATCAGTTCACACTCAAACACCAGGAAAATTATGATTATACTTTATATTTCATTATAATTCCAAAAAGACACAATAAAATGATTCTCCTGGGAGTGTCTTCAGGGACCGATTGCTTCTGCTTCTTTGCGTGAAGGAATCCCTAAGGAGGAAAGATTCCCCCCTCCCCCCCAACTGTCAGACTCCAACCGCTCCTCTTTTGTGCAGTCAGCCTTAGAACATTTCCCAGACGCCAATATTTGACCTCCAGGAGAAACAGGCGGTAACCACCTAACCATAATTGGGGAAAACTGAACCAGGGTCTGGACTTAGGCACCGGCACAGAGAGGACTGGGGAGATTTCATGGTGGCCAGAAGGGCCATGGGAGAGCTGGTTCGATGATCCCAAAGGCCCTAGATACTAGCTGGTTGGGGACCCGTTGCGTATCTGGTGCAAGATTCAGCTTCTCTCAGCGTCTGGGAACAGCGTGCTCACATGCCAAGCTTTGGACTACATTTCCCAGACAGCTTTACTCCCCGGGCTGTCGCACTTTACTAGGGCGTGTCTTGGAAGAGAGGCCACAGCCGGCGAGCACCGCTGGGGCATCTCGCTCATCTCCGGCAGCCGCACCTGCCTCCCCGCGAGATGATTGGGGTCCTGCTCGTGCTCCTCCTCCTCCCCTTTCTCCTGTACATCGCTGCACCCCAAATCAGGTCTGTGCAAATGTATTGCCTTCTCTTGAGAAGACTTCGGGGGAAATATTCATCCCCATCGAAGCTCTGTTCTTCAAAAGAAGGAAAGGAAGACTCCCCGCGGGGCTCCAAGTAGGGGAGTTCGGTTGATCGGAGGAGGTGCAGGTCCTGGGTGAGGAGGGCGATACCAGGAGACCCCAGGCCGTTGGAAGGGGCTGCAGTCCGGAGCACCCTGCTTTGTTTCCTCAGTGCGAATCGTGACATCTGCAGTTCCATTGCTTGCTCTCTTGTTGCTGTTAGATTTGCTTTTTCTCTGGACGGATGTAGTAAAGGAGAGAATTGAAAGGGTTTCATCACATTCTCCTGCCTACTACCTGCCTTCGCAGCAGGAGTTGGGGGTGGGAGGTGGTCCGAGCCCTGCTCTGGGGTTTGGGGGTGGGGAGGAGAGGTTGAGGGTCGTGGTCTCTTGACCAGGTGACACATCAGCCAATGGCTGGCTGAGTGCCCCGGAGAATCAGCAGCGAGTTGCACACTGCTGATTGGTGCTGAGTAAATCACCAGTAGTGACGGTGGACCAATGACTGAAGACACACACTCCTTCCCTCGGTGGGGATTGGATGGGCGGGGGAAGGGGGACGCGGTCACTGTCTGAGTGGAACTGCAAGGCGCGCTAGATCACCCTCTGCCGTTTCTTACCACATTCACCCCTTCTTCCCTTTCTCCCCACCTCCCTCGAGCCCCTCCTCCAGTTGTATTTTTCCTCCCCTCTGCACACGCAGTCCTTCCACCTCTAGGCACACATGGGTTTTGGTACTGGGGCGAAACGCTCCTTTTTATCTCTTTCCGTCACGACATCCTCTTATCCCCACAGAATCTCACTGAAGAGTTGAACCTGAACTGAAAATAGTGCTCATATCTCACCAAGATTTTTCTAAGGAAGGTTACACTCCAAGGGTGATGTTCCAAACCACCTAACTAGGTCATGGGGGCTTGACCAGAGCTGGACTTTCATAGTTGATTGTCTCTTTTCTTCCTGCTGGTTAAGCAGAAGGAAGAGCTGGATAGAGGCCCTGATATGTTGTGGCTCCTGGAGCTAAAGCTGAAGGTATGTGGGAAACAGAGCAGGGAGGCTTGTTCTGAGGAGGAAGATATCCGTTGGTGGTCACCTTGAGTTAGTTTGCTTCCTTCGTGGCATGTTTGTTCTAAGCAGGAACTTGAGTGGCTAGAAGTGTGTACTTTGCAGTTCTAAGTTCAATGAAACAGGTTGAAATACTTTTAAAAATGCATCTCCCAGTCAACAAATTGTTTTAAATTGAGCCCCCAAGATTTGCAGAGAAAAGAACAATCTGAGGCCTACTAATATCTGTTTCTGCATTCATTCTTCTGGAGAAGCAGGATGAAGGAAGAAGGACTCAAATTAGTGAAACCAGGACTTGAATCTCAGCTCCCCTTTGTACTTATTAACATTATTCTTTGTCTTATTTATTTATTTTTTCTAAATGTATTTATTTATTTTTGGCTGTATTGAGTCTTCGTTGCTGTGTGCAAGCTTTCTCTAGTTGCGGCGAGCAGGGGCTGCTAAAGAGTTGCTGAGCACGGGCTTCTCACTGCGGTGGCTTCTCTTGTTGTGGAGCACAGGCTCTAGGCACACAGGCTTCAGTAGTTGTGGCACGCGGGCTCAGTAGTTGTGGCACATGGGCTTAGTTGCTCTGTGGCTGAGGGATCTTCCCGGACCAGGGCTCGAACCCGTGTCCCCTGCATTGGCAGACGGATTCTTAACCACTGTGCCACCAGGGAAGTCCCTCTTTGTTTTATTTTTAAGTGTGTGTGTGTTTCTGTTCGTTTTGTCCAGGTTGACAAGCTTTCATAATTTTAACTTTGTGTTGGGTAAGCTGTTTTATTAAGGCCGTAAAGTGACAGTTATGGACAGATTAACATCAGTGGATCAGTTCTTTGTTTTTCTAGGCTGAGTCTTGTGATTTCCTAAGCCTAAGAAAGGCTCCACCAGGATCCTGGCTAAACAGATATTCATCAGTTCTTGTAACTGCAGGGAACAGTGCTAAGGTTTGCCCTTATAATAGAATCACTTCTGTCCTCAAGCAAGAGCAGAAACATTTGGACAAGAAAATCTTTAATAAATTTATTTACTTATTTATTTATTTTTATTTTTGGCTGCGTTGGGTCTTCGTTGCTGCGCGCGGGCTTCTCATTGCGGTGACATCTCTTGTTGTGGAGCACGGGCTCTAGCCGCGTGGGCTTCAGTAGTTGTGGCACGCAGGCTCAGTAGTTGTGGCTCACAGGCTCTAGAGCGCAGGCTCAGCAGTTGTGGTGCACGGGCTTAGTTGCTCTGTGGCATGTGGGATCTTCCTGGACCAGGGCTCGAACCCGTGTCCCCTGCATTGGCAGGCAGATTCTTAACCACCGTGCCACCAGGGAAGCCCAAGCAAGAAAATCTTAAGAGCAGAAAATTTTGTTTTCTTTCCTCCAACCTTCCTTTAATCTATAAAAAGCCAGCAGTAGAAGGAACCAAAACAGTCCTCAGCCTTGGGACCTGTAGACGCGAGAATGTTGCAGGAATCTCTGGCTGAGGCAAAGAGAATGAAGAACTGATGAGCTCTCCTCTGTCTGCAGGAAAATGCTGTCCAGCGGGGTGTGTACATCAACCATCCAGCTTCCTGGGAAAGTCGCTGTGGTCACTGGAGCCAACACAGGCATCGGGAAGGAGACAGCCAAAGAGCTAGCTCAAAGAGGCAAATTCATCTGCTTCTAATTCCCTCCTGCCACTGTTGTTTTTTTTTAATTCAAGTGTAGTTGATTCACAATGTTAATTTCTGCTGTACAGCAAAGTGATTCAGTTATACATATATATACATTCTTTTATTAATATATTCTTTTCCATTGTGGTTTATCATAGGATATTGAATATAGCTCCCTGTGCTATACAGTAGGACCTTGTTGTCCATCCATTCTATATGTAATAGCTTGCATCTGCCAATCCCTAACTCCCAGTCCATCCATCCCCCATCTTGGCAACCACAAGTTTGTTCTCTATGTCTGTGAGTCTGTTTCTGTTTTGTAGATAGGTTCATCTGTGTCATATTTTAGATTCCATGTATAAGTGATATCATATGGTATTTGTCTTTCTCCTTCTGACTTACTTCACTTAGTGTGATAATCTCTAGTTGCATCCATGTTGCTGCAAATGGCATTATTTCATTTTTTTTATGGCTGAGTAGTATTCCATTGTATATACGTACCACATCTTCTTTATCCATTCATCTGTCAATGGACATTTAGGCTGTTTTCATATCTTGGCTATTGTGAATAGTGCTGCTATGAACATAGGGGTGCATGTATCTTTTTGAATTATAGTTTTGTCCAGATATATGCCCAGGAGTGGATTGCTGGATTATGTGGTAATTCTATTTGTAGTTTTCTGAGGAGCCTCCATACTGTTTTCTATAGTGGTTGCACCAACTTATATTCCCACCAACAGTGTAGGAGCGTTCCTTTTTCTCCACACCCTCTCTAGCATTTGTTATTTGTAGACTTTTAATGACGGCCATTCTGACTGGTGTTAGATGATATCTCACTGTAGTTTTGATTTGCATTTCTCTAATAATTAGTGATGTTAAACATCTTTTCATGTGCCTATTGGCCATCTGTAGATCTTCTTTGGAGAAATGTCTATTTAGGTCTTCTTCTTGCTACTGCTCTTTTATCCCTTGCAATGATGACCATTCTCATTATTTCCTCCCAGTCTTGGAATTCAAGAGCATTCCAAGTGCCCCGCTGATTTGCTGGTCTGACACTAGTACAATGTTCTATATATAATGGACACAATGAATATTATTGATTTATTTTTCTTTCCTGATTTGTTCATCAGATACCTCTGTGTGAAGTAGGGGTAATTCCTTTTTTAAAAAAACATTTAACATTAAAAAAAATAACATTTAACATTAGTATTAGGTCTTTGATGCTCACTCAAAAACAGAGCCGACAGTTTGTCTCTTTTATATGTTGGTTGACAGGAGCCCGTGTATATTTAGCTTGCCGGGATGTGCAAAAGGGGGAGTTGGTGGCCAGAGAGATCCAGATCATGACAGGGAACCAACAGGTGTTGGTGCGGAAACTGGACTTGGCTGATACTAAATCTATTCGAGCCTTTGCTAAGGGCTTCTTAGCAGGTAAGTGTGGAACTGGAGACTATGCTGTGGGTCTTGCAATCAACGTGGCAGACTTAGCTAAAAGGAAAAGATTCCTCTCCCTCTCTGACACATAGAAATGCTAGACAAAATATAGCCAAAAACTTATGATTCATAGCTGAACTCATTAGTAACAAAGGGAAATACCTAAGAGGCAGAAACAAAAAGTGAATTCAAAGGTTCATAGCAGTGCATAAGAACTAAAGCCAGAAATCTCATAGAGGTACCAGAACTCAAAATGGGCTTTAAGGTCTGGAGTCCAAATATCCGTACAGGGATAGGAGATGAGACCTCAGGATGTTGAGGGCTGGGTTGCTGTCTGTATCTGAGGCTCCACATAAGGTTGGGATTCACAAAAAGCCATCTGGTCCTTGGTACAGGGAGCTTAAAAAAAACCCAGGCCACCAGCTCAGGGACATGACAAAGAAGCTTAACATCTCTTTAGAACATGGATGGATAAACGGTCATCTGCAAGAAATTAGAACTTCAAGCTGACATCATTTATGCGGTGGGGGGGAATTCATTCACACCACCAACCGGTGCAAGAAACTTGAGCTGAGAACTTAACGTAAAACCCCATAGTATCACATCAAAATTGAGTCCAAGAGCACCCTGTAGGCTTATTCCCTCATAACCCAGGGATCTAGGCCTCCCAAGGGAAGCAACTTCCACTGATATATACTTTTAGTCAGAAATCACAACTCATTTGAGGAAATAAATCATAAGAGAGAGTTGGCAGATGAAACAAAGCGGTGAAACCAGTGTTTCTTTGTGGGCCTGAATCCGAGCGGCAGGGAGGCATAGAGAGTATCCTTTTTCTCTTGTTTTGGAATTTCCCATTCAGCTCGGGAAGTCTTTCTGTTGGGAGAGATAGACAGAACACTTCCCAAAAGCACTGAGTAAGTAGCTCCTGAATTGGAAAGATTGGAAAGGCCATTTGGTAGTGTCAGGTGGAATTTTGCCCTGTATTAAGAGTATGTATGATTCAACTAAAGTCTTAAAATGAAAAAACAATACAAAATGAGTATGAGGGTAAAATAGAGGAAAGATTGAAGCCATGCATCCTCATTTTCAAAGCATGGGTATGGGGCAGATTTCAAAGATGTAACAGCTGTGGCTGGCCACTTCCACACTCCATCCCCTCTTCCCTGCAGAGGAAAAGCATCTCCACATTTTGATCAACAACGCAGGAGTGATGATGTGTCCCTACTCCAAGACAGCCGACGGCTTTGAGATGCACATGGGAGTCAACCACTTAGGTAAGAAATTGTGTCTCATCACAAAGCTAGAGGGAAACTAAAGTTCTCCTTGGAAAACTTAGGGTCATATGGAGCCTTCTTTGTGGTGTGATTGGACCTTTGGGCCATAACAGACTATAAGTGTATAATAAATAGTGTTGTCCTGCCTGAAAGCTCAGGCTCGCTTGAGGTTCCTCCCACTTTTTAATCTGTGCTTCAGATTCAATTTACCTTAGAATATTTTTGAACAACCTAATTGGATTGGGGGCTGTGTTTTCTTTGTAGAGACCCTTGTGGCCAGCATCAAGTAGAGGCCACCTGCTCTTAAACAGTGATGTTATTCAAAGTTGGAATAAGACATGACTTTGTATTCGTATTCACATAATCCAGACCTACCTCATAGAGAGATGTCTCATGTCTTTGGCTGTTCCTATTTCCCTAAACCGTCACTGAACTTATTCTGTAGTTGATAATGAATTAATGAGGCAAAAAGCCTTATTCTTGAGTGCTCTGCCTTCCATAGCTGAGCCCGGCTCACCACTACTCCCTTCACCCTCACATTGGCCCTGAACTCTGTTAATTCTACTTTTTCTCAAAGGTCACTTCCTCCTGACCCACCTGTTGCTAGAGAAGTTGAAGGAATCAACCCCATCAAGGGTAGTGAATGTGTCTTCCTTAGCACATCACCTGGGAAGGATCCACTTCCATAACCTGCAGGGTGAGAAGTTCTACCATGCAGGTCTGGCCTACTGTCACAGCAAGTTAGCCAACATTCTCTTTACCCAGGAACTGGCCCGGAGGCTAAAAGGTAGGCTTAGCAGAAATGAGTGTGGAGACATGAGTCAATGGGAAGTAGCTAAAAGCCACAGGAATAGGAACTGTTTTCTGGAGCCCATCCTCTGGACAGGACCTGCTTCCATGGCTCTACCTGGGTATAGTTTTAGTAAACAGCCCACAAGTGAATGTTGGAGGTGACTGGGAGGTAACGGGAAAATTCTGAAGGCTGGGCTTTGGCAGTTATTAGCTGCATGACCTGCAGCAAGTAGTTTAACTTTTCAAGACTTATTTCCTCATATGTAAAATGGGACTGCTTCACGGGTTATTGTCGTGATTAATTCAGGCCTCATGAGCAAAGCAAGTTTTTTGACTCGTAATGAAACTAGATAGAAGGGAGGGACCAGAACTGGCACTGGCTACAACCATTGGGATAAAACAGGTGCTGGGACTATGGAGGGGGGTCTCCCTAACAATAAAGGGTCATATAAGAGGGAAATGTATGCTTGAGGAGGGCAGTCTCCAGTCACAAATAAACAGAGGTCCTTGGAATGGTCTACTATGGATTTCCAATAAATAGAACGGGAAATCCAGGGTGGACAATTAGAGTTGCTTAGGATTAAGGCAGGCAGAATTCAGGCTGAAGGTATCAGACACATTAGCCCCATCGTTGGAACAGGATCCTCAAACCACTGTGAGATGGAGGGTTATGTCTATGCCCAGGGCATAACATCCTTTATCAGCTTGGGATGGATCAGGGTAACTGGATGGTGAAAACTGCCCAAAGGTTGGTCAGGGAGCTAGGGTGGCCTGGAAGTGGAGAGATGGACCCAGCTGTGAGGATCAGATAAAAGCAGAGGCTACACGAGTGAGAAAACCTGATAGGTATGAGGATTAGGTGGGAAATAGCTATGATGCAATGAAAGAAACCTGGGCATGACGGAAGAGTCATTCATTCAGCCATTCAACAGCCACGTATGCCAGTGTCCATGCTATTTTACACACCGGATTAGTGGAGTGGTGGAGTGGTTCACGTCCAACGGGAGAGAGAAATAATTAGCAAGTATTTTTACAACTGTCACATGTAAAATCACATGTAAAATCAGTCTAGTAATGCATGAATAATTCTCATTGTAAAAAGTTCAAATAAGATGGAAGTATATGGAGTTATTCTCCTCTCTTCCCTTTCTGCTTTTCTCCCCTCGAGATACCACTGTCAACAACTTGATGTGCACCATTCCAATTATTTTCTTGTGCATTTACATGTGTATATATCATACATAAGGAAGTGAAATTCCAACACACCATCTTAGAGATCTTTCCATGTACTACACCGAGATTTACCCCATTACTTTTGTTGGCCGCATTGTGTTTCATAGTATAGATGTGCTTTAGTTTATTCATTTCCTAAACAACGTCTAGACAGTTTTCTTTTTGTTGTTGTTATTTAATTATAATTGTGATAAATGCTATAAAGGGGAATTACGAGGACCTATAATGGATTGGCAGGGGGGTGGTGGGGAGAACCTTATTCAGTCTGAAGGATCAGGAAGGACTTTTCTGAGAGAGTGAGTTGCAAGCTGAGCCCTTGCAGGATGATTAGAAATTAAATGGGTTAGGGCTTCCCTGGTGGCGCAGTGGTTGAGAGTCCACCTGCTGATGCAGGGGACACGGGTTTGTGTCCCGGTCCGGGAAGATCCCACATGCCATGGAGCGGCTGGGCCCGTGAGCCATGGCCGCTGAGCCTGCGCGTCCGGAGCCTGTGCTCCGCAACGGGAGAGGCCACAACAGTGAGAGGCCCGCATACCGCAAAAAAAAAAAAAAAAAAAAAAAAAAAAAAAAAAAAAAAAAGAAATTAAATGGGTTACAGTGTGGGTGGGGTGAGGCAGCTGAGGGGGCTGAGGAACATTCCAGGCAAAAGGAAGAGAATGCATGAAGGTCTGGTCTCTGCTTGAGAAACTGAGAAAAGGCAGTCATAGTTAGAATGTAGAAAGCAAGAGGTCTGAGCTGAGACTGGTAAGGTTGGTGAAGGTGAAATCCAGAGAGGCCACAGTAAGGATTTTAGTGTTTATTCTAAGAGCAATGGAAAACCGTTAAAATGGAATCCTTTTTTAAAACGAGGGCAAGAGTGGATGCAGCAGGTGATTTCTGTGGTTGAGGTAAGAAGTGAGGGTAGCTTGGACTAAGGTGGTGGAGATGGAGGGTAATAGACACTCCTGAGAGATATTTAGGATGTGAAAATCACGGGGCTTGTTGATTGGAGATGTATGGTGAGGTGGTGGATCCTTAAGGACTGGTCCTGTGTGCCTGCCTGGTTGAAAGTGTAGGGAACGCTACAAGAACCAGGTTTGGCCTTAAATATATGAAGTCAGTTTTGGACCTCTGAGTCTGCATTACTATGGGTCATCTAGAGTAGATGTCAAGTGGAAAATAATACAGGTCAACAGTTCTTTCTCTGTAATTGTGAAATCCACAAAGGCCTGAAAACTCAGTTTTTCCCTAAGCTTGATACCAAAACTCATTTGGCAGCAAAACCTCACCCGTGCTAGGGAGAGTAGGTAATAGACACTTTATATATATAAAATAAAATTTTAAACATTGGAAACATTTCTGACCCCAGGGTTTCTAGAAAAGAATTGGGGACCTGAAAGAGCACATGCGTAAGTGTCATTTAGCACTTATCATGCACCAGACAGTATTCTAAGCTCTTTTACACATGAACTCATTTAATCCTGAGAACAGCTCTGTGAGGTGTAGGTGTTATAATTATCCCTATTTTACAGATGAGGAAACTAAGTCACAACATCAGGAAGGTCACACAGCTAGTGAGTGGTAAAGCTTGGATTTGAAACTGGGCATTCTGACTACAAAGTCCATACCCTTAACCAGCACATTATACTGCCTTTTATTGTCAGCCAAGAGTTAAAAGGAGCCACTTGGACCATAGATAAAAATGAGTGCTGTAAAGTTACAGAGAGGGAATTTAGTGAGCCATGAGAACTCTTAACATTTAAAGTTTGGGTAGAAGATGATGAACCGGTCCAGGAAAAAAGAGGATGCATCCAGAAAGGTTAAAAAAACCAGAAGAGGTGTGGGATCATGGAAGCCAGTGAAAAGGCAGCTTTAGGATGAGAAGTGGTTAACAATGTCAAGTGCTTCTGAGAGGTCCTGGCTCTGCTGCTTCCTAGCAGTTAATAACCTCTCTGAGCCTTAATTGTAATCTGTGAAATGAAGGTATAAATTACTGTGAGGAGTGCTTGCGATAGCATCATGGGAAGGGAGTCCACATGGGGCAAATGTTTATTCATGTCTTCTGCTCTCTTTGGCCACTTGGCAACCTCAAATCCTGTCTTCCCCTCTCTATATGGCATCCCCGCATCAGGCTGTGGCGTTACAACGTACTCTGTACACCCTGGCACAGTCGACTCTGAATTGGTTCGGCACTCATCCCTCATGAGATGGATTTGGTGGCTTTTCTCCTTCTTCATCAAGACCCCTCAGCAGGGAGCCCAGACCAGCCTGTACTGTGCCTTAACGGAAGGTCTTGAAGTTCTAAGTGGAAACCATTTCAGGTATGAATGTATCTGTTTTTGAAGATGGCATTTCATTGCCCACAGGAAATAATTTGGATTTGTCTGGTATACCATACCCTTTTTATTTTGGGGGGGGGGGCAGCAGGTGTTTATTTATTTATTTAAATTTTCATTTTATATTGGACTATAGTTGATTTACAATGTCATGTTAGTTTCAGGTGTACAGCAAAGTGATTCAGTTATACATATACATATATTCATTCTTATATAGGTTATCATAGAATATTGAGTAGAGTTCCCTGTGCTATACAGTAGGTCCTTGTTGGTTACCTATCTTAGATATAGTAGTGTGTGTATATTAATCCCAGGCTCCTGATTTATGCCTCTCCACCATGTTTCCCCTTTGGTATCCATAAGTTTGTTTTTGATATCTGTAAGTCTGTTTCTTTCTGTTTTGTAAATAAGTTCATTTGTGTTATTTTTAAAGATTAGATTCCACACATGAGTGATGACATATGATATTTGTTTTTCTCTGTCTGACTTACTTCACCTAGCACCTAGTATGGTAATCTCTAGGTCCATCCATGTTACTGCAGATGGCATTATTTCATTCTCTTTCATGGCTGAGTAATATTCCATTGTCTATATGTATACCTTACCTTTTTAAAAAAGTACATTGTCCAATATGGCTTTTGTCTCTTGACTCTAGGGATGAGGGTAGTTAATGATGCTGATGTTTTATCTTTTAATAGGGGAATTTGACCCATTCACATTTTTTTGTGGTAACTGCTAGGTTTGATTTTATTCATGCCATCTTTTATATGGATGATTATGCTTTCTGGTTGTTTCTTCTCTTCCTACATTTTTTTATGTCAATCTAGTTTTCTTTGTTCCTTTTTGGACTCCTAGTTCTATTTTTTCACATTGAAAATAATTTGAATCTGTATTTCTCCATTGCCTTCAGGACTAAAATAGTATCAATGGACTCCCTTCTTGAATAAGTGAGGACTTTTAAAACTTTGTATTGTAGGGAATTTTGAATGTACACAGGAGTAGACAAGATAGCATGTTGAATCCCCATATACCCATAATCAACCTCAACAACCATTAACCCATGGCCAGTCCTGCCTCATCTCCATCCACTACCCCTTCCCACATTTTTCTCATTCCATATTATTTTGAAGCAAGTTCCAGATATCACACAGGATCAAAATGTTAACACGGTTTCACCTCCACCTTCAAGATTTTGTGGAAATAATCTGAAATTTTAGAGAAAGGGCTGTAAATAAATTCAGATTGAAATGAAAGGTAGACAGTCAGATCATGAAAGGTCTATAATGCCAGGCTTAGAGAGGAGCCACAGAAGTTGTTTCAGTAGAGAGAGCCATAATCTGGTCTGCGGTTTAGAAAAATATCGTTAGTAACTCTGTTTGATGAATGAATGAAGTACCCCAAATGAGAGAGAATGAGTTTCTGATGTAGGGTGATGACAGCCGGAATGAGGAGAATGATTTAAGTGAGAGACCCTGAAGAGGCAGAATTTTTACCACTTGATGACCAACCAGTGAGGGGGTAGAGGAGGATTTGGTGACCTGGGTTCAAGCCTGACTTATTAGATTAATTGTGACATTAACTGAGACAGAAGTTGTAGATAAATAATGTGTATAACTTAGGGTTCTTTGATTCCAAACCAGTGGAAATGGACTCTGGCTAGCATAAGCAAGAAGAGAATTTATTAAAATATGGGGATACTCCTAGGTTCGAAGGGAAGACTGAAGAGTCAGGCTTCGAACAGGCAGAATGGCCAGTCAGCTGGCCAGGACCCTGCTGCTGGAGTGAGTGAACGCCAGCTGTCTTCAGTCTGTTGCGCTGCTCACCATCCACTCTCCAGGGAGGAAGCATTGGGTCTCCTTCCTGCCCCGATCATCGCCTCCATCCTCTTACCCCGACTCACTTGGCTACAGGAGGACAGGCAGGCATTTGATTAATGGGCTCTTCAAACTATATCCAAGAAGAAGAGGTAATTCCATAGAAAGAAATCAGGTTTCTATTGCCAAAAGAATGTGGGATGGGTGTTCAACCAAAGAGTAACAATTGCCCACTACGTAATAAACCCAGCTCTGTACATGTTGAGTGTGTTATCCATAAGATATGTGAGTAGAACTGTGTAGCGGATAGTTGGAAATGCAGGTCTGAAGTGCAAGAAGATAGATTATTTAGTTTTGTACACTGGAATGATTTTCCAAGAGTGACTGGATTCTTCTTCTCTGGAGATTTTTAAAAATGAAATAACCCTTTATCTTGGTTTTGACTGAATGGCTTAGAGTCAGCTTCAAATCCATAATTATTGAATTGACTTTGAAGAGCCTTTCCAGTACAATGGATTCTTAATTTTAAGCATTTTGAAGATCCAACAGCAGCCATGTAGACCACTAGCAAGACATGAACATAGAAGTCTGTCTTGATTGAAGCTTTAGGACCTTTGCACTGGTTGTTCTTTTCTGCCTGAAACTACTAATCAACTTTTTGTCTTTATAGATTTGCCTATACAGTTGGAATTATATAATATATGGCCTTTTGTGACTGGCTTTCACTTAGCATTACATGTTAAAGGTTCATCCATGCTAGAGGGTGTATCAATACTTCATTCCTTTTTATTGCCAAATATCTTATTTTATGGATACACCATCCTCATTTATCCATTCATCAGTTGATGGACATTTGGATTTTTTCCCATTTCTGGGTTATTAAGACAATGCTGCTATGAACATTCATGTACACATTTTGTATGGATATTTCTCTTGGGTATAAACCCAGAAATGGAATCTCACTGGAATATGGGTCATATTTTAACTCTACTTTAGCTGTTGAGAAACTGCCAGACTGTTTTCCAAAGTGGCTGCACCATTTTACATTGCCACAAGCAGTTTATGAGGGTTCCAATTTCTCCACATCCTTGTTAACACTTCTTATTGTCTGTCTGTCCTTTGATATTAGCTATCTGAGTATGTATGGAGTAGTATCTCATTGTGGTTCTCATTTGCATTTTCCTGCTAATGATGTTGAACATCTTTTCACGTGCTTATTGCCCGTTTCTATATCTTTGTTGGAGAAATGTCTATTCAAATCCTTCCTTTGCCCATTTTTAAATTGGATTGTCTTTTTGTTGTTTAGTTGTAACAGTTCTTTATATAATCTAGATATGAGTCCTTTATCAGGTATATGATTTGCAAATATTTTCTCCCATTCTGTTGGTTTGTCTTTTCAGTTTCTTCATGGTGTCCTTTGAAGAACAGACGTTTTTAATTTTGATGAAGTCTCATTTATCTATTTTTTCTTTTATCACTTGTGCTTTTGGTGTCTTATCTAAGAAACTATTGCCTAGCCCCAGGTCACAAAGATTTATTACTGTTTTCTTCCAACAGTTTTATAGTTTTAACATTAAGTTCAGGTCTATGATCCCTTTGTTTTTCTTTTTGAATTTTATTTTATTTATTTTTTATACAACAGGTTCTTTTTTTTTAACATCTTTATTGGAGTATAATTGCTTTACAATGGTGTGTTAGTTTCTGCTTTATAACAAAGTGAATCAGCTATACATACACATATATCCCCATATCTCTTCCCTCTTGCATCTTCCTCCCTCCCACTCTCCCTATCCCACCCCTCTAGGTGGTCACAAAGCACTGAGCTGATCTCCCTGTTATACAGCAGGTTCTTATTAGTTATCCATTTTATACACATCAGAGTATACATGTCAATCCCAATCTCCCAATTCATCACACCCCCACCCCCACCCCTGCCACTTTCCCCCCTTGGTGTCCATAGGTTTGTTCTCTACACCTGTGTCTCTTTTTCTGCCCTGCAAACCAGTTCATCTGTACCATTTTTCTAGGTTCCACATACATGCGATAATATATGATATTTGTTTTTCTCTTTCTGACTTACTTCACTCTGTATGGCAATCTCTAGATCCATCCACATCTCAACAAATGACTCAATTTCATTCCTTTTTATGGCTGAGTAATATTCCATTGTATATAGGTACCACATCTTCTTTATCTATTTGTCTGTCGATGGGCACTTAGGTTGCTTCCATGACCTGGCTATTGTAAATAGTGCTGCAATGAACATTGGGGTGCATGTGTCTTTTTGAATTATGGTTTTCTCTGGGTATATGCCCACTAGTGGGATTGCTGGTCATATGGTAATTCTATTTTTAGTTTTTTAAGGAACCTCCATACTGTTCTCCGTAGTGGCTGTATCAATTTACATTCCCACCAACAGGGCAAGAGGGTTCCCTTTTCTCCACACCCCCTCCAGCATTTGTTGTTTGTAGATTTTCTGATCATGCCCATTCTAACTGGTGTGAGGTGGGTGATACCTCATTGTAGTTTTGATTTGTATTTCTCTAATAATTAGTGATGTTGAGCAGCTTTTTTAAAAAAAATTATTTATTGTTTATTTTTGGCTGTGTTGGCACTTTGCTGCTCCGCGTGGGCTTTCTTTATTTGTGGTGAGCGGGGGCTACTCTTCGTTGCGGTTTGTGGGCTTTTCATTGCAGTGGCTTCTTTTGTTGCAGAACACAGGCTCTAGGCAAGCAGGCTCAGTAGTTGTGGTGCACGGGCTTCGTTGCTCCACAGCCTGTGGGATCTTCCCGGACCAGGGCTCGAATGCACGTCCCCTGCATTGGCAGGCGGATTCTTAACCTCTGCGCCACCAGGGAAGTCTCTGTTGAGCAGCTTTTCGTGTGCTTCTGGGCATCTGTATGTCTTCTTTGGAGAAATGTCTATTTAGGTCTTCTGGCCTGATTGGGTGGTTTGTTTCTTTAATATTAAGCTGCATGAGCTGTTTATATATTTTGGAGATTAATCCTTTGTCTGTTGATTTTTTTTTTTTTTTGCGGTACGCGGGCCTCTCACCGTTGGGGCCTCTCCCGGACACGCAGGCTCAGCCGCTCCACGGCATGTGGGATCTTCCCGGACCGGGGCACGAACCCGCGTCCCCTGCATTGGCAGGCAGACTCTCAACTACTGCGCCACCAGGGAAGCCCTGTCCGTTGATTTGTTTGCAAATATTTTCTCCCATTCTGAGGGTTGTCTTTTCGTCTTGTTTGTAGTTTCCTTTGCTTTGCAAAAGCTTTCAAGTTTCATTAGGTCCCATTTGTTTATTTTTGTTTTTATTTCCATTACTCTAGGAGGTGGATCAAAAAAGGTCTTGCTGTGATTTATGTCAAAGAGTGTTCTTCATATGTTTCCCTCTAAGAGTTTTAGAGTGTCCAGTCTTACATTTAGGTCTCTAATCCATTCTGAGTTTATTTTTGTGTATGATGTTAGGCAGTGTTCTAATTTCATTCTTTTACATGTAGCTGTCCAGTTTTCCCAGCACCACTTATTGAAGAGACTGTCTTTTCTCCACTGTATACCCTTGCCTCCTTTGTCGTAGATTAGTTGACCATAGGTGTGTGGGTTTATCTCTGGGCTTTCTATACTATACCATTGATCTATATTTCTGTTTTTGTGCCAGTACCATACCGTCTTGATTGCTGTAGCTTTATAGTATAGTCTGAAGTCAGGGAGTCTGATTCCTCCAGCTCCGTTTTTTCCCCTCAAGACTGCTTTTGCTATTAGGGGTCTTTTGTATCTCCATACGAATTTTAAGATTTTTTGGTTCTTGTTTTGTAAAAAATGCCACTGGTAATTTGATAGGGATTGCATTGAATCTGTAGATTGCTTTGGGTAGTATAGTCATTTTCACCATATTGATTCTTCCAATCCAAGAACATGGTATATGTTTCCATCTGTTTGTGTCATCTTTGATTTCTTTCATCAGTGTCTTATAGTTTTCTGAGTACAGGTCTTTTACCTCCTTAGGTAGGTTTATTCCTAGGTACTTTATTCTATTTGTTGCAATGGTAAATGGGATTGTTTCCTTAATTTCTCTTTCTGATCTTTTGTTGTTAGTGTATAGGACTGCAAGAGATTTCTGTGCATTAATTTTTTATCCTGCAACTTTACCAAAGTCATTGATTAGCTCTAGTAGTTTTCTGGTGGCATCTTTAGGACTGTCTAAGTATAGTTCATGTCATCTGCAAAAAGTGACAGTTTTACTTCTTCTTTTCCAATTTGTATTCCTTTTATTTCTTTTTCTTCTCTGATTGCTGTGGCTAGGACTTCCAATACTATGTTGAATAAGAGTGGCGAGAGTGGACATCCTTGTCTTGTTCCTGATCTTAGAGGAAATGCTTTCAGGTTTTCACCGTGGAGAATGATGTTTGCTGTGGGTTTGTCATATATGGCCTTTATTCTGTTGAAGTAGACTCCCTCTATGGCCACTTTCTGGAGAGTTTTTATCATAAATGGGTGTTGAATTTTGTCAAAAGATTTTTCTGCATCTACTGAGATGATCATATGGTTTTTATTCTTCAATTTGTTAATATGGTGTATCACATTGATTGATTTGCGTATATTGAAGAATCCTTGCATCCCTGAGATAAATCCCTCTTGATCATGGTGTATGATCCTTTTAATGTGTTGTTGGATTCTGTTTGCTATAATTGGTTGAGGATTTTTGCATCTATATTCATCAGTAATTACTATTTTCTTAATTGTTTTGGGTTTGTTTTTGTAGGTTCTTTTCTTCTCTTGTGTTTCCCACTTAGAGTAGTCCCTTTAGCATTTGTTGTAGAGCTGGTTTGGTTGTGCTGAATTCTCTTAGCTTTTGCTTGTCTGTAAAGCTTTTGAGTTTTCCATGGAATCTGAATGAGATCCTTGCCGGGTAAAGTAATCTTTGTTGCAGTTTCTTCCCTTTCATCACTTTAAATATATCGTGCCACTCCCTTCTGGCTTATAGAGTTTCTGCTGAGAAATCAGCTGTTAATCTTATGGGAGTTCCTTTGTATGTTATTTGTTGTTGTTCCCTTGTTGCTTTCAATAATTTTTCTTTGTCTTTAATTTTTGTCAATTTGATTACTATATGCCTCGGCGTGTTTCTCCTTGGGTTTATCCTTCCTGGGGCTCTCTGCACTTCCTGGACTTGGGTGGCTATTTCCTTTCCCATGTTAGGGAAATTTTCGACTATAATCTCTTCAAATATTTTCTCGGTTCTTTTCTCTCTTTTCTCCTTCTGGGACCCCTATAATGTGAATGTTGTTTTGTTTAATGTTGTCCCAGAAGCCTCTTAGACTGTCTTCATTTCTTTTCATTCTTTTTTCTTTATTCTGTTCCATGGCAGTGAATTCCACCATTCTGTCTTCCAGGTCACTTATCTGTTCTTCTGCTTCAGTTATTCTGCTATTGACTCCTTCTAGTGTATTTTTCATTTCAGTTATTGTATTGTTCATCTCTGTTTGTTTGTTCTTTAATTCTTCCAGGTGTTTGTTCTTTATTTCTTCTAGGTCTTTGTTAAACATTTCTTGCATCTTCTTGAACTTTGCCTCCATTCTTTTTTTTTTTAATTTATTTTATTTTTAAATTTTTGTCTCTGTTGTGTCTTTGTTGCTGCATGCGGGCTTTCTGTAGTTGCAGTGAGTGGGGCTACTCTTCATTGAGGTGTACAGGCTTCTCATTGTGGTGGCTTCTTTTGTTGTGGAGCATGGGCTGTAGGTGTGCAGGCTACAGTAGTTGTGGCTTGTGGGCTCTAGAGTGCAGGCTCAGTAGTTGTGGTGCCTGGGCTTAGTTGCTCCGCGGCATGTGGGATCTTCCCGGACCAGGGCTCGAACCTGTGTCCCCTGCATTGACAGGTGGATTCTTAACCACTGTGCCACCAGGGAAGCCCTGCCTCCATTCTTTTTCTGAGGTCCTGGATCATCTTCACTATCATTATTCTGAATTCTTTTTGTGGAAAGTTGCCTATCTCCACTTCATTTAGTTGTTTTTCTGGGGTTTTATCTTGTTCCTTCATCTGGTACAAAGTCCTCTGCCTGTCTTTCTCTGAATGTGGTTTTTCTTCCACAGGCTGTTGAATTGTAGTTCTTCTTGCTTCTGCTGTTTGCCCTCTCTCCTTTTTTTTTTTTGGCCATGCCACACAGCATGTGGGATATTAGTTCCCCGACCAGGGATCAAACCTGGGCCCCTGGCAGTGAGAGCAGAATCCTAACCACTGGACTGCCAGGGAATTCTGTATGATCCATTTTTGTTAATTTTTGTATATGGTATGAGGTAGGGTTCCAACTTCATTCTTTTGCATTTGGATATCCAATTGTCCCAGAACCATTTGTTGAAAAGATTATTTTCTCTTTGCTGAATTGTCATGATAGCTGTATTAGTCCATCTCGGGCTGCCATAACAGAATACCACAAACTAGATGGCTTAAATGACATTAATTTATTTTACCACAGTTCTGGAGGCTGGAAGTTCAAGATTAAGAGGCTGGCAGGGCTAGTCTCTGGTGAGGCCTCTCTTCTGCATTGCAGATGGTTACCTTCTTGCTATGTCCTCACATGGCCTTTCCTCTGTGTGCATATTTTCTTGGTGTCTCCTTCTCTTCTTAATAAAGATGCTAGTTCTATTGGATTAAGGCCTCACCCTTATGACCTCATTTAACCTTAATTACCTCCTTAAAGACCCTATCTTCATTATAGTCACATGGGGGTTAGAGCTTTAACCTATGGATTTGGGGGGACATGAATCAGTCTATAACAGTAGTGTTACCAAAAATCAATTGACTGTAAATGTGAGGGTTTACTTCTGCACTTTTAATTCTATTCCATTCATTTACATGTGTATCCCTACACCAGTATAACGCTTTCTTGATTACAGTAGCTTTATAGTAAGTTTTGAAATTGGTCAATCTTTTACCTATACTGATTAATACTTACCAAAGTCCCACTGGAAATATCAGCATCATGACCAAGCTGATGTCATAACCATACTTCAGTAGTTCTTATTGTATGTAATATTTGAATTTTGTATTTGAATAATTTTTACAGCATGTCTTAGCTTACAGGGGATTTTCATGTCCTTTGTATCATTTGCTGTTCACCGTAAACTTAGAAGGAATTTAAGGCTTAGTGCACTGGAGGCTGTAGAGGCCTACAGAGGTCAAGTCATTTCCAGAGAGTCATCCAGACCCTCTTGGTCATCAGTGATAGTCTTTTCACTCAGAAATGGCAGGTTTTGCTGGTGGTATTGGTGAGTTCCCTTAAACAGAAGTACTATACTTATAAGGCTTGTTTTTTAAATGCAAAGGTATCTTTAAGTATTTTTTTTTCAACCTTTCATGTATTTAAGAACCATCTGGAGAGCTGGTTGAAAACAGATTCCTAGGCCTCAATCCTAGAGATTCTGATTCAGCAGGTCTGGGGTTGGGCCTGAGAATTGGCATTTCTAGCAAGTTCTCAGAGATCCTGCTGTTTGTCCACAGCCCAGAGTTTGAGTAACACGGTTTTAATGGACATAGTGTTAGGGGTTTGCTTCACATGGTTATTTCAAACTTATCAACTCTCCTTTTTACCTTCAGAGTTTGCTTAGATGGTCCAGGAAGCAGTTTTCTTGAAACGGTATAGTTTTAAAAATTGTTTCTCATGTGACATCAAAGATCGTGAGCCTTTTACTCAATCATTAAAAAAGAAAATAACCCTCCATTGAATCCCTGCTGTGTACTCGATGCAGAGAATACAAAAATGAGTAAAAGAATTATCCGTGAGAAACTTTTCTGGGTGGTGAAAAGTTGGGATACCCCTCCGGCATTTAATGGGGACATAAAACAATTGTAGTTACAACAATGAATAGAAGGTATATGAAACACCTGGGACCTTGTTATTACCATTTCTTTTCTACTATCATCTTTTACTTCTTTTGTTGGTTATGAAGCTGACTTTGCTTGTTCTTTGAGTTTAAAAACAGTTATAACTGCAGGTAGATCAGAAGGAAGAAGGTTTTTTTTTTAACCACTCCAAGCACCTATGACCAATGTAAATAGCAGTATCTCAGCTACATGACACTGTACAAGGTCCTATAGAGTGAACCTTAGAGACATGTTTGAACAAGATGGACATACACAGGAGTCAGGCAGGCACTGATATTACAGTTAAATATATATATATATATATATATATATATATATATATATACACACACACACAAAGGGGAATATAAAGACTAAATGGTACACATTATATATCAAACAAAGCATTCTGAGCCGGTGTGGTCTAGTGAGCTCTAAAATGGTAATTACATTTTCTCTGAGGTAAACATTGGAGGATGCAGAATTAGGGCAAACACTGGTCCTGTGAAGCGCCCAGAGCACGTGTCATCCCTGGGTTGTTTTTCTGTTGTGTTCCTTATCCCAGGCAGAGAGCAGACTCCATTCTTAACCCTGTGCTTTAAGCCTTTCTCTTTCCTTTCCAGTGACTGCCATGTGGCATGGGTCTCTACACAGGCTCGTAATGAGACAGTAGCAAGGCGGCTGTGGGATGTCAGCTGTGACCTGCTGGGCATCCCTGTGGATTGACAGGTGATGGCAGTTGGACCCAAGAGAAGCCTGCAGTAGACTACTAAGTACTCCCTGCCAAAATGATTCTCCTTCAGGATGGCCGAAACCTTGAGCACAAAGAAAGCCAACCTTCCAGCCTTGCCTGCTTGACGTCTGATAACAGCCCAGTGTACACTGCCAGATTCATCTAAACGCCTTGCATTTGTCCAGATTTATTTTGCTCCTGTTACTGCCAGAGTTACTAGAGGTAATATAGGATAAGTAGACCTTCATATGACCTCCAAGCTCATATTTTCCTTCTGAAGCCTACTACCTAGGAGAACCTAAGCTATGGCAGGGGTTAATTTCTGGCACTTTGGATTAGTTTCTATCCTCTTTGTCCACAATGTAGTTCCTCCCAACCAAACAACCTTCAAGGGGGCCATCCTTTAGCCTTAGCTAAACTCCAGGAGTCACAGTGGCTTGGCTCAAGAGCAGGGCTTGTCCCTCACCTCTTAAGAAAACCATCATGGCACCAACGTCTGGATTCTTTCAGGAAACTTCACTGAATCTGGATTGTGGCATGGCTTTATCTCTGACAACCTAAAGCCACTGCTGCTAAAACACTTTCACATGCCTAGACCACAGAAGAGCTTCCTTTTCTAAGAAGTTAGTGGAGTTTACAGGATGGCAGAAATTTGGGGAAAGGCAAAAATAAAAATCAAATTTAAACTGTCATTCATTTTCCTGCTGTTTCTCAAATCAGCAAGAGGGTGGTGAAAGAAGCAGCTTGAGAAGATAGGCCACCTGACTTCAGTTACTGACCCTAGATCCATGGAGGCCTCCTTTTTGTGCCTTGGTTTCTCTTAGAAAACCAGAAGGAAAAGGCTATTTAGTGATTGTCCCTGAGTATATCTTTGTGTGTGTTCTTGTGTATTTATGCAGCTGGGAGTATTCAAAATAGCCACAAAGGAACAGTATTAAACTGGACCCCCGTGCAGGTAAATAATCAGAGACGGAGCAGACCTGTGTCATTCAGTCGTTGATACAATGGAAAATGAACTCTGTATATGCTGATAACTACCCACCAAGAAGCACATGGGTGGCAGGGAAGAAGTCCAAAAAAGAGAAGAATCCTGGAAGATAATGCATGCAAAGGCAATGAAGGGACTAGAAAAGGGTTTTAAAAAAAACCACACACACATTCATACAACAGCTAAATATGTTAGTAATATCCAGCAAGAGAAGAATTGAGGGTGACCACCTGAGTTCAAGTAAGATGGGAAAGGCACTATGTTAAGCACCAATCAACCTATGTGGTAGAAAAAAACCCAGACAAACAAAAACAAACAAGCAAAAAACCCCCAATTATTTATTCAGCAAAATTATCTTAAGGACTGATATCGGTAATTATAGTCAGTTTAAAAATCTTTCAGGGCATTTCCTTACATTATCTTGACAAGATTAAAATGTCTACTGTATTTGCTAGAAATCTACAGTTTATTTGGAGAATGTTTATCAAAAGTAATGCTGCCAAAGGAAGGCTGAGAAATTGGTACTGTTCCATCACTTGTCTGGAGTACATTCTTCTAATAGAGTTTGTGATTTTCTTGGACTAACAATTTACATATTCACTTTTGTGGAGAAAAGAGTTATAGGACCACAGTCTTCTCATATTTGTAAATAATCTTTTGTTGAACTTGTTTTGACCATTAGGATATATATTTAGACATGGTCATTTTATGGAAAAATTGGAAAACTTTTGATAATAGTGCAGAACTGAGTTAATATTTTACTTAATTTATATTAACTGTCAATGACAAATTTAAAAATTTGATTATTTATCATGTTTTTATTTACCAGAATAAAAACTGTAACAATTAAACATTTGAGTCAACAGAAGAAAACAATTAAATGAAAGCTTAATTAGAGTCAAAAGAAGAAAACACTTTTCATTACTACGGTTATGCAATCATTTCTTGTTCATGAGGATAATTTGTCCCATAGTCAGGCCCAGAACAGTCTCAGTTCAAACTCCATTAACTTGGGTTGTGTGATAATTTGATTATTCATTCGCCCATTTTCTACTAATCTTTTATGATGCTGTTCAAAGATCATGTTTTCCATCCCAGGCTATTTGTTACCTCTCCTTTTTGTACTTGTCCCTTCTGTAACACAATGCTATGGGACCTACAGTACATTGCCACTAACAACCTGACTTTTCTCTCTCTGTGCTCAATGAATATTAGCAGCTCAACAAAAGTTTGTTGAATAAATGGTCTTTGAACTCAGTCTAATAAGGGTCCAGGAGATATAAATCACCAAATCATTTCCCTCTGAACAGTCATATGTAATGCTCAATGAATATTAGCAGCTCAACAATTGTTGAATAAATGGTCTTTGAACTCAGTCTAATAAGGGTCCAGGAGATATAAATCACCAAATCATTTCCCTCTGAACAGTCATATGTCTTTTAATACGTGTGGGCAGTCTTAAGTATTGGGCTGCCAAGCAAACATTTCAGAACGGGCTCCATAGGCACACCATCAGTGAAAATAGGAATTTTCGTCCACTAAACCATGAAAACCCACGGAGTGCAGGAAGACTTCGTAATTGTTAACACATTACATACACTTACTGAGAAAGAGACCTGATGAAGCCAGGTCCGCCTTGCTCACTACATGTAAATAATACACATATAAATTACATATATACATATGCATACACACATATATTACTTATATAAATAATACATAAATTACCCAAGGTCAGAGTGAATCTTTTATTCAACACACGCCCAGATCCAGGCACAAAGGCTACGCTTAAATTGAAACACCTGCTGAGTGAACGACTGTACGACGTGCCCAGCCGCTAGAGGCTGAGCGTATATTTTGGGGGTCACACTGCCCGGGAACCACTTCTGAAAGAATGTGACTCTGGTGACTTGACTCCCCAGTAAAAGTGCTTTAAGCTCAAGCGCAGGCAGGAACCTGGCCCAGCTATCTTCCAAGAACTGAAGGCTAACAGTCGGAACGTGAACTGAGAAAGTAAGGGTGGCCAAACAGGGCGACGACTGAGAAGATGACGACCAAGCGCCTACTGATACCAAATCATTGCGCGTCAGCGTCACGCTGACGCCCGCGACGACTGCAGAACTACCGCCCCCAGCAATGCTTGACTTCCGAGTCTGAGCGTCTTCCGTGCCGAACTACAGCCTCCGGCATGCACTGCAGCGTCCGCCCCTCGCCAGAAGGCGGGGCCTGGGAGAGAGGCGGCCGCGCCGCCGTGCCCGCGGGTTCCCACGGTCCCTTCCGCCGTGGCGCTCTTCCCAACCCCGGACTGGCTAATTCCGGGGTTCCGAGACTGCCGCTCGCGCTCCAGCGACACCGCTCCCTCAGGAGTAGCCCGGGCAGTGCAGCCCGCCCGACTTTCCGTCAGGCTTTGCCGCCCGGCGCGCCGTCAGTGACGGCATGCAGGGGGTGGGCGTTCCGGCTCGGGAGGACCCCGCCGCGGCCCCGGAAGCGCCTTGTTCTGAGCGGCGGTGGCGGCGGTCGCCGGGATGTCTGCGCGGCTGGGCGGCTGACAGCGGAGTAGGAACGGGCCCCGTGCCCGGAATCTCGGCTGCCGCTGCTAGAGAGCGGCCTGCGCCATGGCCAACTCAGCCGCCTCCTCAGAGCATTTCGAGAAACTGCATGAGATCTTCCGCGGTCTCCATGAAGACCTACGAGGGGTGCCGGAGCGGCTCCTGGGGACGGCTGGGACAGGTGAGGCGGGGTCAGGCTGAGCCCAGGGGCACCCAGCTCCGCCAGCTCTGGGAAGAAGAGCTCCCACCCCCTTCCCAGACCCTCCCTCCCTTCTCTCCGCTTCTCATTCTCAGACACGCCCCCTAGGGCTGGCTGGGTCCTGGCGCCCAGGATCTCTCTGCCGCCCCTTAGCGTGCTCAGGGATGCACCTCGGAGTGTCATCTCCCTCTTGATCCTCCTGTAGCCTTCAGATTTTTCTCGTTTCATTTTCACTATGGCAAGAAGAGCGTAGGGGACCTAAGCCTGCGATCCGGTATTTGAGTAGAATTGGGTTTTCTTTTGTAGCTCTCTGTTTTTGTTTTTTTTTTAATATCTTTATTGGAGTATAATTGCTTTACGTTGTTGTGTTAGTTTCTGCTGTGTATTTTGTTTTATACATTTAACAGTGTTATTCTCAAAAGAGGTCCGTAGTTTTCACCAGATTGGCAGAGGATCTGTAGCACAAAAAGGATTAAGAACCCAAGGGAATCATAACTTTTGGGGTTGGTAAATAACCAGTCGTGAGGGGGATTGGTCTTTAAAATCAGGATTGTGGTCTTTAGGAGTGGTCCCCTTATGAACTCTCTGCTTAGACTGTCTCTTGCCCCTTGATTTCAAAATTCAGAGTGCTGCAAGCTTTGCTTGGAGGAGCTAAGAGTTTTCCAGTTGAATCTGTATAGGAAGGTCTCCTATAGTTCTTTGCCTTAAGAAAAATAGATCTTGATGGCAAAGCAGATGAGACTTTTATTGCTTTTACCTAAGTGTCAAAGCTTGAGTGTTTGCTCTGTGTGTTACCCACCCGAGGTCATATGAATTGAATGACTCTGGTGAGAATGAAATTCATACCTTTGTTCAACATTTATTGGGAGAGGCTGCTGTGTGCCAGGCACTGTCCCTAGATGCTGGTAATATGGCACATGACAGTGAAAAGACTTACAAATCTCTGTTCTGATGGGTCGATGATAATATATAAATATTAAGAGGTGGTGTTAAGGGCAATACAGGAAAATAAAGCAGGGCCAAGGAATGGGGGGGGGCTCTAATTTTAAATTGGGTGGCTGTGAAAGGCCTCTTTGAGGAGGTGGCATTTGAGCAGAGACTTGAAGTAAGGGAGTAAGCCACGCAAAAATCTGGGAGAAATGAATGTCAGGACAGAATAGTACTGCAAATGTCCTTAAGCAGAAATGAGCTTGGTATGTTCTAGGAAGAACAAGAAGGCCAGTGTGTTTGGGGTGGAATGAGCAGGGGAGATAGTTAGTGGTAGTAGATGAGGCTTTAAAGAGGTAGGCAGGGCCAGATTGCATATGGGCCCTTGTACACCAGGGTGAAAGATGTGCATCTTTTTCTAAATGTAGTGGCTTGCAGTTAAAGGATATAGAACAGGAGAGTGATGGGATCTGATTTACATGGTTGAAAAATAGACCGTTTTTTCAGCCTTGTGTTGAGTTAAATTTTGCAATGTCTATTTCTGTAAGGCTAAATAATGCCAAAGGACATTCTGTTTTGAAAATTAGAAAACTGAGTTAGTTATATTCACTTTTGTCATCTACCTAAACTTCTAATTCCTGCAAAGAGGACACTCAAAAAGGTGTGAATTTCTACCCAAGTGCGAAATACTCGAACACGAGTTGCTGGTAATGCTTTGTTCAATGAGTAAGTAAATAGAATATACACATATCCGCAGGTTATAAGAATTTCAACAACTTTTAGTCTTCTTATTCACTACTTTATTCATACTTCTCAATAAGTATTTGTCAAATAAGTTGAATTTAATTAAGCAAACACACCAGGCCTCATCTCTGATTCCTCTTTTTTCTAGTCCTGAGACTACTTCGTAGGCTTTCCACCTATGAAGCTTTATTTTCCACCATGAATTATGAAGCACTGAATAATGTACATAACACATCCCTTGCATTTAGCTTATGCTCTGTAATTGAATTCAGTTTTTTCAATAAACATTTATTGAGAATTATGTATCAGTTAGTGTCCTGAGCCCCGAGAAGTTCCAAGAGTTCTTTCCTTAAATGGGAGCAAATTTACCACAAAGTGTGTGATGAGTCCTAAGATAGTTTTGAGACCATGACAGAAAAACCTAACATGGGCGTGGGGGAGCAAGAGGGAAGCTTCACAGAAAGGGGAACTTCTAACTGAGTGTCAAGGGTTGAACAGGAGTCTGCCTGAGAGGGGAAATGGGAAGAGGCAACAAAGGAAGAAAAAAATCAAATATTCACAACTATTACTGGAGCTTAAGATATGTGTGGGACCTAGAGGGTTGGGATAGGGAGGGTACGAGGGAGATGCAAGAGGGAGGGGATATGGGGATACATGTATACATATAGCTGATTCACTTTGTTATACAGCAGAAACTAACACAACATTGTAAAGCAATTATACTCCAATAAAGATGTAAAAAAAAAAGAGTCCTAATAAAGAGTGGCTGCCACTTTCATTAAAAAAAAAAAAAGGTATGTGTGGGAGAATAGTAATAGATGAGGAAAGTAAGACACAGCCAGACAGTTAAGGGACCTAAGTGTCACATTAAGACATCGAGACTTGATATGGAGAATCAGTAAAGGACTTCAAATAGCTGACTAATATGGTTAGATTTAATTTTAGAAGGAGAATGCTGGTGGCTGAGTAGAGGATGAAAGAGAGGCACAAGACCATGTTAGGAGCCTTTATGGCAGTCATCTAGGTAACATGGGAATCTAGAGAGTCCCAAATCCAAGAGGTGATTCTGGACAGAAATTAACCATACTGATTGGACATGAGGAGTGAGGGAGACAGATTCAAGAATGTCTGCATTTTCTCACTTGGTCAGTTGAGTGAATGATAATTGTAAGAAATGTAAGAGTAGAAGCAGGCTTGTTTGGGTTGTGGATGAGAACATCAAGAGTGATTACACAGAATAGAGAACGTATGTCCATTCTAGCCTGACAGATATTTCTTCTCCTACCATTAAAAATAACATTTATGAAGAAGATACATGAGTTGAAAGGCAGTGTATTGTAATATTTAACAGCAAGGATTCTAGAGCCAGACTGCCTGAGTTCATATCCTAGGTCCACCTCTTAATAGCTTGGTGACCTCGAACAACTTACTTTAACATAATGAGTTTCCCTTGCAAAATGGGAATCAGTCATTATATTTACTTCATAGGGATTTTTTGAGGATCAAGCGAGCTAATATATGTAAAGCCCTTAAAATACTGCCTAACAGTAGTAACAGCGATTAGCCATTATTCCTATTGTATGTGAAATTGGATATTTTATTTAAATAAAACATAAGAATACCAGCTCTGTATACAACTACCCTTACCTTGCACTACTTTCCCTTTTTTTCTAGAGCACGTATCTTCTAACACACTAGACACTTCACATAGTTTTTTTAATTAATTAATTTATTTATGGCTGCGTTGGGTCTTCGTTGCTGCGTGCAGGCTTTTCTCTAGTTGTGGTGCGTGGGGGCTACTCTGTTGCGGTGCGCGGGCTTCTCATTGCGGTGGCTTCTCTTTTTGCAGAGCATGGGCTCTAGGCACGCGGGCTTCAGTAGTTGTGGCACACAGGCTCAGTAGTTGTGGTGCACGGGCTTAGTTCCTCCACAGCATGTGGGATCTTCCCGGACCAGGACTGGAACCTGTGCCCCCTGCATTGGCAGGCGTATTCTTAACCACTGCGCCACCAGGGAAGCCCAGACACTTTACATATTTATGATATTTATAGTATATTATTTGTCTTCCTTTCAGTAGAACAGTGGTTTTCAAAGTATGATCCCTGAACCAACAGCATCAGCATCATCTGGAAACTTGTTAGAAATGCACATTCTTGGTTCCCACCCAAGATTTATTGAATCATTAACTGTTTTAACAGTGTATTTTAACAGCCCTCTGGGGGATTTCTGATGCCTGTCAAGTTTGAAGGCCACTGAACTAGGACATAAGCTCATCAACACATGTTGTTTCTTTCTTTCTTTTTTTTTTTAAATACATGAAGCCTCTTGATTTTTATTTGTGAGCCACCAACTCAGATATTTTTTGTTTGTTTTTGTTTAAGTTTTTTTTTTTTTTTTTTGCGGTACGGGGGCCTCTCACTGTTGTGGCCTCTCCCATTGCTGGCCTCCGGACGCACAGGCTCAGCGGCCATGGCTCACGGGCCCAGCCGCTCCACAGCATGTGGGATCTTCCCGGACCGGGACACGAACCCTTGTCCCCTGCATCGGCAGGTGGACTCTCAACCACTGTGCCACCAGGGAAGCCCCCAACTCAGATATTTTTCAAATGCTTTACGGACCAAACAGAGCAAATCTGCAGGTGAAATCTGACCTGCCAATTTAATCTTCTGTAGGTATGTTCAACAGGTACTCATTGAATGAATGCTTATGTACAAAACTAATGATTTGAAAATCAAATCATGGTTTTCTATTAATTACATTCCAGTTGTAGAGACTACTTTCTCCAGAAGAAAATGTTGGCCTCAGTCCATAAAACACTGCTTAAAATTTTAACATTTACATGAGAATCATTCTTTTGTTAATGGGAAATGTAAGCAAATCTAATTCTAAAAATGACCCCTGAAGAAGTTAGTTAAATGGATAATCAGTTCACTCTTATAGATGCCTTCTCATATGATATTAAAAGGATCACACAGCCAGCATGTATTGGCATTCTTGTTTATTTCTTGTTACTTAAGTAACAAGAAGAAGTTTAAATGTTTAAACTGCTTAATTTGATTCTTTTCATGAAGGCATTTAAAACTGCTATCAGCCATACTGATATCTCTTTCTTTGAATTTCTATAGCACATGTTATTTCTTGTCTTTTTGATAATAGCCATTCTAACAGGTGTGAGGTGATATCTCATTGTGTCTTTGATTTGCATCTCCCTGATGATTAGTCTAGTATCTTTTCATGTACCCTTTGTCCATTGTATGTCTTCTTTGGAAAAATGTTTATTCAGATCCTCTGCTCATTTTATAATTGGATTGTTTGGGTTTTTGCTATTCAGTTGTATGAGTTCTTTATATATTGTGGATACTAGCCCCTTATCGGATATATGATTTACAAATATATTCTCCCAGTAAATAAATTTTTTTCATTTTGTTGAGAGTTTCCTTTTGCTATCCAGAAGCCTTTCTTTTTTTCCAAGCAATTTATTTTCTGGTGTGTGTTTTTTGCCTTTTTTTTTTTTTAATGTAGTTGATTTACAATGTTGTGTTAATTTCTTCTGTACAGCAAAGTGACTCAGCTATACATGTATATATTCTTTTTCCTATTCTTTTCCATTATGGTTTGTCACAGGATATTGAATATAGTTCCCTGTGCTATACAGTAGGACCTTGTTGTTTATCCATCCTATATATACTAGTTTGCATCTGCTAATCCCAAACTTCCATTCCTTCTCTCCCCTACCCCCTCTCTCCCTTGGCAACCACAAGTCTGTTCTCTATATCTGTGAGTCTGTTTTTGTTTTGTTTTGGTTTTTGTTTTGTTTTGGGTTTTTTTTTTGGCTGCACCACGTGGCATATAGGATCTTAACCCTTGCTCCCTGCAGTGGAAGCACAGAATCTTAACCATTGGACCGCCAGGGAAGTCCCTGTTTTGTTTTGTTTGTTTTTTAGTTAATTTATTTTTGGCTGCATTGGGTCTTCATTGCTGTGCACAGGCTTTCTCTAGTTGCAGCGAGCTAGGGCTACTCTTCGTTGCGGTACATGGGCTTCTCATTGCAGTGGCTTCTCTTGTTGTGGAGCATGGGCTCTAGGCACATGGGCTTCAGTAGCTGTGGCTCGCAGGCTCTAGAGCACAGGCGCAGTAGTTTTGTGGCGCACGAGCTTAGTTGCTCTGTGGCATGTGGGATCGTCCTGGACCAGGGCTCGAACCAGTGTCCCCTGCATTAGCAGGAGGATTCTTAACCACTGCACCCCCAGGGAAGTCCCCCTGTTTTTGTTTTGTAGATGTGTTGATTTGTATCGTATTTTAGATTCCACATATAAGTGATATCATATACTGGGTTGTTTGTTATTTTGTCGTTGAATTGTATGAACTGTTTGCATATTTTGGAAATTAAGCCTTTGTTGGTTGCATCGTTTGCAAATATTTTCTCCCATTCCATGGGTTGTCTTTTCGATTTGTTTATGGTTCCCTTTGTTGTGCAAAAGTTTGTAAGCTTGATTAGGTTCAATTTGTTTATTTTTGTTTTTATTTCTATTGCCTTGGGAGACTGACCTAAGAAAACATTGGTATAATTTATGCCAGAGCATGTTTTGCCTAGGATCTCTCAGAAGCTTTTAGTTTGATGTAGCCCTGCTAGTTTATTTTTGCTTTTGTTGCTTTTACTTTTCGTGCCAAATCCAAAATATCATTGTGAACATTCAAGTCTTTAATCCTTTTTGAGTTAATTTTTGTATATAGTGTAAAGATAGTGGCCCAGTTTCATTCTTTTGCATGTGACTGTCAAATGTTTCCCAACACCATTTATTGGAGAGACTGTCCTTTTCTGTGAGGGAACAGGAAACAAATATTTCTCTCCTGACACAGAGCTTCTAAAACCCTTGTAATTTCTGGGAGCACCTTTTATTCAGTGAGGCTGCTCTGGGTGGGCTCCTAGGTGGCTTCTGGATGGGAGCTGGTTACCAGAAAGACCAACCCATGATTAGAAGCTTGGATTTTCAGTCCTGCTCCACACTTCTCTGGAGACGGGAAAGGGGCTTCAAATGGAATTAATAATTAACCATGTCTATGTGAGGAAGCCTCCATAAAATTTCAGTAGTATGGGGCTCAGAGAGCTTCCAGGTGGTTGAACATATCCACACTGGGAGGGTGGTGCACCTCAACTCTGCGGGGACAGGAGGTCCTGTGGGACAGAACAGGAGGGGAAAGAGACCCTCCAAGACCTTGCCCTATGTCTCTCTTCATCTGACTTTTCATCTGTATCCTTTATCATATCCTTTAATAAACTGGTAAACCTAAGTAAGTGTTTCTCTGAGTTTTGTGAGCCTCTCTACCATATTAATTGAATCTGAGGAGGGGGTCATAGGAACCTCCAGTTTGTAACCAAATTGGACAGAAGTTGTGGGTAACCTGAGGACCTACTACTTGCAATTGGCATCTGAGGTGGTGGTGGGGCCAGTCTTGTGGGACTGAGCCCTGAACCTCTGGAATCTGATACTGTCTCTGGGTAGATAGCGTCAGAATTGAGTCAAATTGCAGGACACCCAGCTGGTGTCTCAGAGAATTGCTGCTGTGGGGAAAAAACCCATACATTCGGTGACCAAAAGTGAAGTGTTCTTTGTGAGTAGTAAAGGAGACACATGGGAAACAAACAACAGGAGGAAGGACTAAGTTTTTTCCTATACAGGAGAGAAAGATAGGAGGGAGAAAGACTGGGTTTTTCCTAATACATTTCCCCATTGTATATTCTGGGCTCCTTTGTTGTAAGTGAATTGACCATATATGTGTGGACTTACTTCTGGGCTCTCTTTTCCATTCCATTGAGCTTTGAATCTGTTTTTATGCCAGTACCATACTGTTTTCATTATTATAGCTTTGTAATATACAGTTGATCCTGGGTGCCAGCCCTCTGCGCAGCTGAAAATCTGAGTGTAACTTGTTGGCCCTCCTATCCAAGTTTCCTCATTATCTGCAGATTCAGCCAACCACAGGTTATGTGGTACTGTAGTATTTACTATTGAAAAAAATCTGTGTATAAGTGGACCCACCCAGTTCAAATCCTTGTTGTTCAAGGGTCAGCTGCAGTTTGAAATCAGAAAGCATGATGCCTCCAGCTTTGTTGTTCTTTTTCAAGATTGCTTTGGCTAATTGGGGTCTTTTGTGGTTACCTAAAAATTTTTGGATTGTTTGTTCTATTTCTATAGAAAATGCCATTCAGTTTGCTATTATTTTGTTGAGGATTTTTGCATCTGTGTTCACCAGGGATATTGGCCTATAATATTTTTGTGGTGTTCTTCGCTGGTTTTGGTATCAGTGTAGTGCTGGCCTCTTAAAAAACTTTGGAAGTGTTCCCTCTTCTATCATAAGCTCTATATTTTGTCTGTTTGGTAAATTATGTATCCTAAGCACCTAGAGCAGTGCCTAGTACATACTAGGTGCTCTATAAATATTTGTTGAATGATTGTATAAATACTGTGAATTGTTGGGAAGAAAATAGTAATAATATATGATTGGGTATAAAAACTCAGTGTGATTTTATTTCTATTCTGCCGTGTTTTCCACAGTTTCACCACTTTTAAACTCTATCTATATATCTATATATCTATATATACCTATTTAAAAAAAGGATAGGATAACAGACACAATGTGTCCTACTTTAGGAATTTTGTATGACAATGACAATCCATTAGCATATATGATAATTATTAATCCATTTAATATTACATTAAGCACCTACAACCATAATTTCTAGTCTTAGCTTCGCAGCATATGAAGATGTCTCTCCAGATACCTCAGACTGCTATAAATTCTTATCCAATTAATAGAGTAAGTACCTATAGTCAGGACTTTTAGTTTTAGTTTTGTAGCACCTGAAGGCACATTATTTTTTTTTGAAGGCACATTATTATTGAACATTATAAAATTATTGAAAGTTTTTCATTTTAATTCACTTAAATCTCAGTATCTATACGTGAGACTCCATTATTTTAGAAACCAGAAAAAATAATAACTATGAAGGATCATATGTAGCAGGTTGGTAAACACAATTACTCACTAACTGCAGAATTTTAATTTTTCCAACACTCTTCATATTCTTTGGTGAATTTTGTTTTTGCTCAGTTTTTCCTACCTAGGGATTTACTTTTAAAAAACAGTGGTAGTTACTATTTATTGAACCCTTAATATGCCTGGCATTTGTTATGTGTTTGTTATGTGTATTGTCTCTTTTAACTCTTTCAGACAACTGTACGAGGTCAGTACCGTTATATTTCTTATTTATAGTTGAGGAAACAGGCTTAGAAAGGATCAGGTAACCATGTGGTCTACAAAGAGGATGTAGGTCCTAGAAATGCCACAATGGGGCGCCAAAAACATTAATCACAGATTTTAAAGATCCTGGTGAAACTGAAGTTATTTCCACAGTTCTGATGGACCAAGGTTAGTCATTCTTGGGCTGGCAATTCAAATAGCCAGAAAGAAAGAGAGGCTGCCACCTTGGTCGAACATAAGGTAGGTTTCCTCTAGCACTTTCAGAGCTGGGTGTTTCCATTTTATTCCATGTCCGGGGCATTGTGCGGCCATCCACCCAGTTTACCAAACATTCAGCTTCAGAGTGAGTCAGTCACAGGTGAGGGGTTTGGGAAGGCATGTGGGGTAGGGGATAGTGTTATTTGGAGTAGCTCACTCTTGTTTCTGGTGTCTGTTCTACCCAGTATCAGTCCTGTTGTTTTGTAGTTGATTGTAGTGTTAATTCTAACTCCATAAAAAATTAAGAGGTTAAGAGGTTTGAACATATTATACCTGTATACCTGGGAGCACAAAAATGCCCCTCAACACTATAGTGTACAGAAGCACTGGGTTGGGAGTCAGGAGACTTGCATTCTGGAACTAGTGTTGCTACACATCTACTCCTTCTGTGGCCTTGGGGAAGACAGTTTCTGCAGGCTCTAATTTCCTCAACTGCTAAATGAGAAGGTTAGACTAGATGATCTCTGAGGTCCATCTCAGCTCTTATATTCATTGATTTCACAATTCTGAGTCTAAAGCATAAAGGAACAGCTATTGATACCTCTCAGTTGGGTAGGGGTTTAATCTCTTGAACCTTTAAAAGTATATAAGTTGTAGAGCACTCCTAGTAGAACGCATGCCTTATGAAATCAGATAGAGAGCAGAGTATTCCAAAAAGACTGAGAATAACAGAATCATGCAGGGAAGTTAGTGAAAGGCTCAAGATTCTGTGTGCTGCCTCCTTCCCCTCCCCCAGTCTTATTTATGTAGCTACTTTCTTTGAGTCATTCTTAGGAATGCAGATTTTCATGTCTTTTAACAAAGAAAGAATAATGGAGGAGAATTTATGACTAATAGAGATGTAGAAAAATCTAGGACGGGAATGCACTTAGAGAATACTGTCATCTTGGATCAGAAGTGAGTGTGCTGGAGTTTGGAGATGTGCCTATTCAGAGGAGTGACGACACTCAACACTTCAGTGAATGCTTGTTACAAAATAATATGATAGCTGTCCATGGAAGTGGCCATTCTTGATTGCAGATATTATTTCACTGCTGATAGCTGAAAACGCAGACTACTCAAGGATAATAACAGCTGCTTTGGCACTTATTTCAGTTACATCATGGTTAGTCAAGATGTAGGCCATTTGCCAGGGCTGAACTTTCTCCTATTTTTTTTTGTTTTTTTAAACTAAAAACCCTGGGTTTTGGGCTTCCCTGGTGGCGCAGTGGTTGAGGGTCCACCTGCCGATGCAGGGGACACGGGTTCGTGCCCCGGTCCGGGAAGATCCCATGTGCTGCGGAGCGGCTGGACCTGTGAGCCATGGCTGCTGAGCCTGTGCATCCGGAGCCTGTGCTCCGCAAGGGGAGGGGCCGCAGCAGTGAGAGGCCCGCGTACCGCAAAAACAAAACAAAACAAAACAAAAACCCTGCTGCTGATGAGTGGTGTGTAGTGAGAAATAGTTTACCTGGAGTACCTATTTAGGGAATGTCACATGACAACGAAGGCAGCTTAGTAAAGGGTGCATTGTTGTTTGCTCTTGTAGGCAATAGCAGTGTCTAAGGAGTACCCTACCAGGTTTAGAGTTCTAGAAGCTATGGGATGTATAAAAGAAAAAGTAAATTTCTCTACTCAGAAGGATCTTGATCTCACGTTGAGAATATAGAATATACACAAGCAAAATGATTTATGATCAGTTGAAAAGCAGTGGACAGCTGACATGCTAGATGCTGTTGTGATTAACAAAATGTAAATCCATATAAAGCATTACAGTGGTGTTACATCGTACATGGTATTTGGCTTTAAAGTCAAGATGTGAGATGAAAATCAGGGTAAACAGAATTATCCAAGAAAATCTTAGGACAGCATGTCAAGTACCCATGTGCCATCCCTTTGTAAGCGCAACTCAGCTGTTTTCTTGGCATTGGAAAAGATTGCTCTTTCTTCAGTTGATGGAAGTGCTGGCTTGTATTTAGAAATCACATTGAGCTTTTTAAAAGACCGTGTCCTGGGCTTCCCTGGTGGCGCAGTGGTTGAGAATCTGCCTGCTGATGCAGGGGACACGGGTTCGTGCCCCGGTCTGGGAAGATCCCACATGCTGCGGAGCGGCTGGGCCCGTGAGCCATGGCTGCTGAGCCTGTGTGTCTGGAGCCTGTGTTCCGCAATGGGAGAGGCCACAACAGTGAGAGGCCCGCGTACCGCCAAAAAAAAAGACCGTGTCCTTATACGTGCTACAGTATGGATGAACCTTGAAGACATTATGGTAAGTGAAATTGTAAGATTCCTCTTATATGAAGTGCCTAGAGTAGTCAGATTCATAGACACAGAAAGTAGAATGGTGGTTACCAGAGTCCAGGGAGAGGGGAAATGGGGAGTTAGTGTTTAATGGGTATGGAGTTTCAGTCTGGGATGATGAAAAGGTTCTAGAGGTGGATAATGGTGATGGTTACACGACATTGTGGATGTACTTAATGCCCTTTAACTGTATACTTAAAAACAGTCAAAATGGTAAATTTTATGTTATGTATATATTTTACCACAATTAAAGAAAACTATATCCCCAGATTGTGAACATAATTCCAAAAGATGAGTTCAAAAAATATTGTAGCAATGATAACTTTGTGGTAATAAGTAGATTATGTATAGATTTCCAGGGAGAAGATTCATTTGGATGTATACATTAAAAAGAACAAAAACTCCTCATAAATAGGACTAATTTTTGCTTGTTAGATATGCTTATTAGGGCTTCCCTGGTGGCGCAGTGGTAAAGAATCTTCCTGCCAATGTAGAGGACACGGGTTTGAGCCCTGGTCTGGGAAGATCCCACATGCCATGGAGCAACTAAGCCTGTGTGCCACAACTACTGAGCCCGCGTGCCTAGAGCCCGTGCTCCGCAACAAGAGAAGGCACCGTGATGAGAAGCCCGCGCACCGAAGAGTAGCCCCCACTCGCCGCAACTAGAAAAAAAACCGCATGCTGCAAAGAAGACCCAATGCAGCCAAAAAAAAATTAAAAAAAAAAAAAAAAAAAAAAGCTATGCCTGTTAGGTATGACCTACCTCCTCATTTTATAACCAAGGAAGGAGGTTAGGTCCCAAAGAGATGAAGAGAATTATCCAAGCTTACATGTTGAGTCAGACCCAAAGCTAGAACCAGAACCTAAGCCCCTTTACTCACCAGCACTTCCCCCATACAGATGTTTACCAGGTGACAGCATGCCAGTACTCCCTTCATCATTTTTGCTGTGTCCAAGCACCATTTTTACTATAATTAATCATTTTATTTATATATTTCATGTAAAATGCATTTATTTAATACATAAAGTTACTTTAAAAGGAAATTTTATATCACTACCTTAAATGGAAAATCTATAGAACCTATCTAAATGATCAGAAAAAATACAGTGAAGGCAAAACAGTGCTGTTTTAGTTAGATGTTATTGCTTTGAAGCTAAAGCCTGTTCTGTTTTTGTTAAAAGGGGAGATGAGTAATTTTTAGGTGTTAAAGACATACTAGCACTAAAATGATATGATGCAAAGTACTGAACAAGGAGTGACTTTCCCTGTGTGAGTCAGTGGTATTTTACGTCATTTCCCATACCACTGCCAGTGGGTGTGGCTAAGAAACTTGTGCTGTATACCATGCAGTCTCTCCAGCGAGCAGAGTAGGTGGGTTTTGAATTTGTTTTGCAGAACAGCAGTGGATAAGGGTTAACATAGAGATGTGATTTACAGTGGGAGTGAAAATGGGGACAAAGATTTCAGAGAACTAGTATTGTTAAACATTCTTATTGATGAAAGTGTGCCTGGTTCCTGTTAGGATGGGTGAAAAAAGACTGACAATGATTGATTTAGACCTGTTGTCTTTCCTAGTAGGGATGCTGTTGGTCTTTGGGGCCAGATCATTGTTATGCAGGACTGTCCGTAGCATAGATATTCTTGTTCCCTGGACACTTAATGCCAATGATAATACCGTCCCTCTCCCTTCCCCCCAGTTACTGTGATAACTAGTTCCCCTATGTTTCTAAATGTCTTTTAGGGGTGATTAAGTACTATAGTAGTACCTGCAGGAAAGGAATGTGGAGTTTATTCTAAGCAGAGGGTATAGCCTCTAGGAATGTTTGGAAGCAGGACTGAGCATTGAAAACTTGTCTGTCTTTTCCAGAAGAGAAGAAGAAGTTGATCAGAGATTTTGATGAAAAGCAACAGGAAGCAAATGAAACGGTGAGAACAAGGAACAAGTCCTTATATCTTCTTCCTGTTTGTTGGTCTTTTCCAGAAGTAATGCTTGTGACCTGATCACAGATTAACTCTTCCTGTCCATTGATCTTGCTTTTGATTATTTCTTACCGAATGAGGCCAGTTGATGGGGCTGGGTGTTGAGGGGCAAACACAAATGGGTAAAGCTTGGAGACTCTCCTGAAATGAGTCTTTGATAATACATTGCTGCTGTAATAAGGACATTCTCATACTTCTACCTGGGTGGTCTTTTAAAATCTCATTTTAAAAGCTGGCCATTGAGATCAGTTATTCTCCTTTGTTAAAATTACTGTTACACAAAATGGAGCTCAGAGGTGGTTCTAGCCATGTTCCCTTCTGGTTTTGGGGGGGTTTTTTTGTTTGGTTTTTTTTTTTTTTTTTGGAGAGTGTTGAATTTTGCATATATGCCAGTGTAGTTTTTATTTTATTATTTATTTATTTATTTATTTAAATTTATTTATTTATTTTTGGGGCTGCACCGGGTCTTAGTTTCAGCACGCAGGATCTTTCGTTGCAGTGGGCAGGCTTCTCTCTAGTTGTGGCGTGTGGGTTTTTTTCTCTCTCTAGTAATGACCTCTGTAGTTGTGGCGCGTGGGCTCTGTAGTTTGCAGCACGTGGGCTCTCTAGTTGAGGCGTGCGAGCTCAGTAGTTGTAGATCGTGGGCTTAGTTGCCCAGCAGCATGTGGGATCTTAGTTCCCTGACCAGGGATCGAACCTGCGTCTCCTGCATTGGAAGACGGATTCTTTACCACACTGGACCACCAGGGAAGTCCCTATTCCCTTCTGTTTTAAAAGACAGGAGGATTTGGTACCTTGGGCAAGGCATGCATGGACAGGATGAGTTCCCAGTCAGGACCCAGAGCTTGTCAGATGTTGGTCCAGGTTGCTGAGCAGTTTAAGAACTGCTTCTCTCTTAATCTGTGCCTTTTCTTTAACAACAACAAAAAACAAACAAAGAAACAAAAAGCAAGTTTTGCTCTCACCTTTTAGAAGTAAGGGTCCTCTGTTCTCCATATCATTGTGTTCTGGCTTCAGCAAAACCTTTTAGGAGGCTGGAGCTAAAATCCAGGTCCCTGGTAGTACTCCAAAGAAATAGTTGCCCCTAGTATTTGCTACTCCAGAGTAGACTGAAAAATTCTTTTTAAGCCAGAGAACTTCTTTATTGCTTGTTGAAGAACAACTTCCTTATCTCAATGCAGTTCTGAGAAGGTAAGCTTATCTGCATCCTTTTCTCTATTCTGCATCTATTTTAAGAAGGATCAGCCTACCAGACTGTGGAAACTATCTCCTTCATAATGGGAGTACCAGAAACTTTTCTAATACCTGTGTACAGCTGGGCATATCCATGATACCTGTTACAGAGCCAGTCTTCTTTTTCACTTAACATCTTGGTAGCATTTCAAAAACCGTTTAATTAATACCAATTTATTTGTTTGGTGCTTAGATACTTTCTTTCCCTGAACTTAAAAAAATTAACCAGTCCTACTCTGGCCATCCCAGACAGACGGCTTCATGTAAATTGGGTCTAGGTGTTACAGTTTACTTATCCCAGAAAAATGGGAATGATTTGGACCCCTGGTTATTCTGTTTGTCTACATGGAGACAAACAGTTGATTTTCAGAAGGAGGAGGAAGGGAAGAATCTTGATGCCATACCCCTAGCATTTTTAGTACAGTAGATCTCAGAGTGCTTCATGAAAGCACTTGAACCATAACAGGCTAAGAACTTGGTATACTGAAAAGAGAGTTTGAAGATTTTTGAATCCTGACTTCTCTTGTTATGTAATCTTGAGCAGGTTTCATCAAGTCTTATATATGAAGTAGAAGTAGTATTTCCTACCTTATTGATCTGTTGTGAGGAATAAATTAGAGAATGCATGTAAAAAATGTTTAATAAGCTATAAGGTACTTGTTAGTTTTCTCACTCATTCATCACATACTTTTTGAAGGCCTGCTAGGCACTGTGCCAGGCACTAAGAGTAATGAAGTGAACGTGTCACATGTGGTTCCTGCCCTCCTGGACCACATGGTTGAATATTTATTTACGGTGGTCTGTGGTTTGATTAGTCCAAACTAGACATACTACCCATATGAGAGAGAACAGAAGCAGGCCATCTACTCACTACTTCCTGCCTTCCTAGCTGGCAGAGATGGAAGAGGAGCTACGTTATGCCCCCCTATCTTTTCGTAACCCTATGATGTCTAAGCTTCGAACCTACCGGAAGGACCTTGCCAAACTCCATCGGGAAGTGAGAAGCACACCTTTGACAGCCACTCCTGGGGGTGGAGGAGACATGAAGTATGGTACATACGCTGTAGAGAAGGAGCACATGGTAAGCTTCCCTTGCTGGTCTGTGGCGCAATGATTAACCGTACTGTAGAGTACAGTTCATGTTATCAGTGCATACTTGACTTTTTCCCACTTTATCCTCTTTCTTGCATCCAATTCGCCTTCTCCCCTTGGGTGCCCACCTCTACTGAATTTAATGCAGATCATTCCAAACAATTTGCTTGTTTAGATTTCTTTGTATCCTTTATGTATAAAACAGTGCTTGGTGTGTAGTGGTGATATACAAGTGTTACCTATTCATATTACATCTGGACTCTGTAGTCTGACTCATTGATCCAGTTTCTTTCTCACATATGCCCCCAAAGTTCAGTTAGGCTTTTAATTTATCAGAGTATTGTTACAAAATTAACCCATGCTTTCCCTTACATTTATATCAGGATGGCCCAACAGCCCAGATACAGTAGAGAAAGCAGGCTGCTTCTTAAAAAGCGGGCTAACACCTTACTTTGTTGTGATAGAAAGTGAGCCAGACTGACTCTCTAGCCTCCAGTATTCTCATTTATAAAATTAGACTGACTAAGCCGAAAACCTGTATTCTCAAACTGTCTAGAGAGCATAGTTAAAGGAATAAAACTTCACAAAGATTAAATTTTATGTGTTACATTTGGGATTATATTCCACAGCACAAAGTAGAAATGGCCTGACCAGTAATGTGGGAGAGAAGTGAACAGGGCCCACAAGTGCAGACTGCACGGATGTAGAAAGGCTAATGGCACAATTTTAAACAAATCCTATTTCATGATACATCCTGAATATAGTTTAAGAGATATTCAAATGATACTAGCCTAACATTCCTGATGTCAAAACTAGAGTATTTGAGAATGTTAAATTTTCAAAATTCACTTGTGAAAGGAGGGTGAGAAAAGGCTGGCAAGTAGAGCTTGTTAAAGTGAGATGAAAGGTGTATAGTGACTTTGGTCATTTGTGACCCAAAAAGCCCTGAAAACAAAAAGGGGGAAGATAATTCCAAATAACAATTTTGCTTTAAAATTATTAGTTTCAGAAACTATTTAGAGATACAAACCACCTGCAGTAGAATTATTGTTCCGAATCTGGGGTTGATTTGTGTGACCTTACTGTCTCTTCCTGCTCTTTCTTAAGCCTAATCAGTTGAAAATCCCCATCTTTTATTTTTCAAAACCCTTTTTCCTGCTGCTTTATAAGCCAATGTAACTGGGATTTATTTCAGCCTTATTCAGTGGTTTCCTCATCCACTTGTTCATATGCCATATATGAACTGAAAAGCCTTCTTGTTGCTCCTGATCTGGGGATGCATCTTTTGCCTTCTTGGTGGTGGGGTCTAGTGCTAATAGTCACCTGCTCAGTAATAGGCCTTGTGAGCCAGCCCTTTTTTGAGTGTGTGCACATGCGTGCTTTGAATAGCTGAGAACTTAGAGCTGCATCCGTTTCTGTCAGTGGTTATTTCTGGCCTGACAAAGGCTACTTCTGTCCTTATGCCTTCTGTGCTTAGGATTATAGGTGGAATAAAACTTTGGTGGAGATTTAGAAATAGGGTGCTCGGGAAATTAGGGCAGCTTTTTTGGCTCCAGATATTACCTTCCCTGAGAGCAAATCACCAGTGCAACAACTTCAGTTTTTGTTTTCTGTGCTTGGCCTAAGGTGAAATTCTTTTGGAGGCTTACCAAGAGTGTAGCCACTTTTTTCCCAGAATGTGGTAGTGTCTCACACTTTTAAATGAGTTCTATATGTGCTGAAAACAAATAGCTTATTCATGGTCCCTCAATCCTCAATACCAATCAGTGGGCATTTTCAGTGAATTAAACTATTTCTAGGGCGGTAGAGTTCAGTTGGTTTGCTCTCTCAAAATTACAGGCTGTATGCATTTTGGGGAAGCTACTGTACCCCACATCAGGGCCATTGCCTCTCAGAAGTTGCTAGTCCAGAAAGCACATGAACCAGTTCAAATTCATCAGGAGCACAGGGAAAATGCTCTGATGTGTTTAATCCTTTTCTTGCCTCACTTAAGTGTAAGAAGCAGTGAATTGGGAGGTATTATGATCCTAGATTGAATCCCAGGTTCTCTTTTAGTTTGATTTGTTAGCATCTTTGGTTGCCTTAAAAGTAATGAAAATTATTGCACACGATATTCCTTCTTATAACTTCATTTATAATGGAAGAAGTATAACATTTCCCTTCCATACTGCTATCAGAATCGGCTACAGCCTCAAAGGGCATTGCTTCTGCAAGGCACTGACAGCCTGAACCGGGCCACCCAGAGTATTGAGCGTTCTCATCGGATTGCTGCAGAGACTGACCAGATTGGCTCAGAAATCATAGAAGAACTGGGGGAGCAACGTGAACAGTTGGAACGTACCAAGAGTAGAGTAAGTCTGAGTGGATGGGGAGAGGGGCAAGAGTGGGGAAAGTAGGTGGGCCCGTTACACCCTGATGCCTTGCTGGTGCCAGAAGCTACCACAGTTCCAAATTCAGGGTATGACCTTTTAGGTTCTTACTCTTTTCTCTGTCTGTAGTTTGCTTGGCTGAAAGATATCCCTTGGAAGTAATTTTACTTCTAAGATTTAGAAGTCATGGGGGGGGGCAGGGGGGTGGACTGCAGAAATCCAATTTCTGCATTTATTGAAGATTGTCAAATAAGATTGTAGCCACTCCATCCTTTTACTAGGTCCTGTATTATGAATCAGATTTTCATTTCTCATATGTCTAGTAGAACATCTGCTATTCTTAGGAAAGCTAAGATCTCTTTAAGTAGATGATGCTTTCATGTCATTTAGAGCCAAGGCTATTTTCCACATGTCATAAAATAGTACTACTGACAATTTACAGAGGTTCAATTCTGGGCTGTAACTCTTTACTGTTACCTAAGGTAAGGGAGATCATTGTGAGAAGAAAACAAATACTCAGGCCAAATGATGACTATACTGTGGTGTCTAATCTACTACACTCTAAGAGGCTCTGGAAAACAATTCCTTCCTTCCTTTCTGTACCATCTGCAAAGGAATTTTAAAATAGTACAACTTGCCAATGGATGCTGTATTCTTAAAGAGCGTGAGGCAGATCCAAACTGAAAAACAGATACTGTGGGCAAGACTTAGATATATGAGAAAATCATCTGAAATCCCCACACTGATTTTTCCAGCTTAGTAGCTGTAATTCTCCATTCTTAAAATTAAGTCAAAATGATGCCCCCTTCCCTCCTTAGTGAAAATCCACAATAAAGTACCGAATTCAAGTTAAGCTGTAGAGAAGGTAATTTGTTTTACAGATTGTGTGTTTTTTTCACTTCTGAACTTAACCAGGTGGATTAGTTGAACTTAAAAGCTGAGAAATGAGCTGAGAGATCAACTTAACAAGGTCGCTGGGGAACAGGAACAGATGGCAGGTGGGATCTGTTGAAATATCCTCCAGCTATATAGATTAGTAACAGGCAACCAAAAGGGAATAAAAAAGGCTTTAAAAAAATATTTAATTCCTTTCACAATTCAGTGTGTCTCTTAAAGGGATAAAGAAAAAAGGAGAAAGAACCAGATCGCAAAAATGGTAGTCCACCAGCCTGCAAAAACAAACATTAACTCAAGAGGCTCTTCTGGAGTTTGGCTGATGAAATTCAAATCTTAAGTTGCTCAGTTACGTCAGTTACTGGCAGGTACACTTGAAGACTTTGTTTTGAGTAGGCAAGGTGAAAGATTAGGCCAGTCCCAGAAGTCTCCCCACAGCAACCTTGGGATGTAATAATTCCTAGGCCTACTTGATGAGTACTAAACTATATTATCCTTTCCAGTTTCTTCTGCTTATATGCAGAGGCCATCATTTAAATTGATTTGATTTCTGGGAGTTTTTCAACATATACCCCTTAATGCCCACTGTCAATTTAGGAATGTTCAATTCTATAGTGTGTACTTTCGAAAGAAGGGGGAAATAATGGCTATTTTCTCTTCTCAGCTGGTAAACACAGGTGAAAACTTGAGCAAAAGTCGGAAGATTCTCCGTTCAATGTCCAGAAAGTAAGTTTTTAAAATAGTCACAAGATTAATTTCTCTTAATTCTAATATCTTTCAACCAAGAATGTCAAAGCTTTAAACAGTGACTATCAAAGGTGCTAATAAAGCAGAAGAAATAAAAAATATCGTATAGTTAAATATCCCAGGACAAAGTCCTTTGTTAAAAGTATATATACTGCTCTGATTTAGAGCAGTGGAAACTTTGTCCATTGGGAAGGACTTTTATTTATTTATTTGGCTGCTTTGGGTCTTAGTTGCAGCGCGCAGGCTCTCCATTGCGGCATGCGGGGTTTTTTTTTCGTTACTGTACACGCGCTCAGTAGTTGCAGTGCGTGGGCTTCTCTCTGGTTGTGGTGCGCAGGCTCAGTAGTTTCAGCGCGCAGGCTTAGTTGCCCCGCAGCATGTGGGATCTTAGTTCCCCGACCAGAGATCGAACCCGCATCCCCTGCATTGAAGGCAGATTCTTAACCACTGCACCACCAGGGAAGTCCCTGGAAGGACTTGTAATCCCAGCTTACTTTCCTTAGAGGAGACAGCACATGGGAATAGAGCTTCATATTCCTGGGAATAAATCTGTAAAAACTTAATTAGAAAACTTTTCACTGCTACTGCTTCGTACTTGCTTTTGGCTCTGCTTGCCCTTCATGGGAGTCAACCCCTTATTTGGGAGTTCTGTCTTGTTAGTAGAAATTGACTTAAAAAAAATACAAAAAACGTTGAGGTAAGTGCTGACAGCAACAAAACCAGGGGCAGAAAGGAAGTATTGCCACTGAGGCTGAATTTGGGGTAAGTGGGTGTAGGTATGCATGAAACAAACTACAGCCGAGTCATGAAACAAGCAGGAGCGTGAGATTTTCCTAAACGGTGGCAAATTCCTTGTGGAATAGGGAAATACGTTCAGTTTAGAGTGATGAGATTTTTTGTGTTAAGAAAAGAGTATAGGAGCTTCAAAAAATTTACTTTTATAGTAAATTTATAGAGGTACCCATAGAGGAAGAAAGTAAAAAGGGCAGGAAGTTCACAAGAGATTGAAAGGCACTACTCAGCTTCTAGTTAGTTACTTATCCTAAAGCAGGAACCCCTCTCCCCACCCGAGCTGGACTTCAGCACTGGAGTGTCTGTCGCCAACCCTTCTCCTAATGTGTGCTCACAGCTGTATTATGTAATCAATCAGTGCAGCTCTAGATGGTTAGTGAGTTTATATTTCTGCTGTTTTGAAATATGATTCAACCTGATTTCAGAAATGATGTACTTCTTCATATGTATATTTAATATTTTTCGAACTAGCTGTTCATAGAAAAACTTTTTAAAGTGAAGTACTAACTACCATTTGAAGACATTGTAGAAAAAACATTTGTATGCTTTGGTATCTATTGCCCCAATTTTCAATATTTCTGTGAGGTAGGTAGTAATTATTTATAAGTTTCTTTAGCTGGTAATACTAAGTGGCTACGTGATCAAAAATTCAGTCTGCCTCACAGTATCTGGCCTTGGTCCCAGGTCAAACCCCTAAGTATTAAGAAAGAATGGAAAGAAATAGGTTATCCAGACTTCTGACTACATCCCACTTTGCTTCTCCTTGTAGAGTGACAACCAACAAGCTGCTACTTTCCATTGTCATCTTACTGGAGCTAGCCATCCTGGGAGGCCTGGTTTATTACAGATTCTTTCGCAAGCACTGAACCTCCTACAGGGAACGGTTTGTGGACCAGGACTGTGACTCTGTGAATGGTGTTAGAGACGTGGAAAAATCTTACTGTTGCTGTGAGCTAACGGTTCAAGAAGGCACTGTGCAGCCAGACTGTGGGAGGAGGGAGGAAGATGGAAAACCACTTAAATGTGAAGGAACAGCAATAAGACCAGTATGATATACCAAGGTAGTAAATGCTGTTTATGACTTCTTTAAGTTTACGTAGTGCTCCAGTATATTAATACCCTGTGAGCTTCGAAAAACCAAATACACTTACAGTAGTAGTATCGGCCACCAGAAGGGAGGGGCAGGAAACTTGACAATAGTGAGAGTGCACAGGTGTTCTCATTAAGGCAGTACTGACCCAGACGGTCAGTTAGTATCTGTCTCCACAAACGCCTCCCAACCCTGGAATGCCCATTGCGACAGACAGACACGTGTCGCGCACAGTATCTCCTAAATCCTTACACGTTCTTCACTTTCCGATTCATCTGGTGAACTAGGAGTAGGAAGTTGGTCATAGACAATGTGCCCTCCCTCCCTTGTCTGCCCAAAACTTGAAGCAATCACATCCACTGCCAGGCTGGCTGTAGCCTTGGCCTCTTCCTCTGACGCAGCCAACCGAGGATTGACTTCCACAAGATCCAGTGCCGAGAGCAACCCTGAAAGAACAAAGTATGACCAAAAAAACTTCCTAGCTGCTACTTTCAGTGAGAGTCATCCCACCTGGGTAGAACAAGCTAAGGTAAAAAACAAGTTATTTTCTATAAAATTATCCACCGTCAGGAAGCCCCTTATTCCTCATTCTCTTGGGCATGAATTTAAGTTAAAAACACTCATATACCAGAGTAGGACTGAAAGAAACCTTTTAAGGTAATAAAATCAATTATCCCTGTTCAGTGAACGTAACAGGCATAGCTGACAGGCTTTCCGGTTCGGGTAGGAGCTGGGTCGGGGTGGGGGGTAGGGGGGTGGTAGCAAGAGTTTCCAACCTAGTCGGGAAAATATGTCATTTCCAGTGTTTCTGGGCCCTCCTAGATGCCTGCCTGTAGTTGCATGAAGAGCAGATCTCTCACATCTCACTAGCCAGAGCACGGTTCCCACTTTTGAACTCTTTTGCTGCATCTGTATCTCTTAAGGCACCATGTGCCCTAAAGTATAGTTATTACTGCATATCTCACTCTCACCCCTGAGCTCTGAGGGCAGGTTCCACTTCGGACACAGTTTTTAGGTCTCCCATCAGACTAACCCAGCATCTTGCACTTAGTCAAGGGAAGACTTGGTCATACTTTAATTTGAACTCCAGTTACCTTCTGTGACAGTTTGGGAACTTGTGCCAGAGGGTTTGAGATGGGAAGATTAGACCAGAAAAGAATCTATCCAGACCTGCCCTCTACCACCACCCCAGTACATACGTACGTACGTACGTACATACATATATATATAGTTCTGGGTATATATAGTTGGTTATTCTGGATGAAGTTAATCTACCTCCTGCAAGAGTCATCTGAAGAAACTAGCACTGGAGAATATAAGTATCCGAATATTTAGGGCGGCCATAAAGCCTGGAAGCAGGGGTGAATACACCTATTGGTTTACCAATATTACATGATAGTACCGATACATGTTATGTTCAGTGCTATTACATCCGCTCAGTGTGCCGTCCCTTATTAGCAATGCAGAGTTCAGTGCGCTGTGCACAACTACAATGAGCAGGTATGTTACTGGAGCGTTTCCACCAGTCCCTGCCTGCACGTTCATCTGTGTCTGACGGCTTGTGTGTCCGATTTCCACTGACTAGATGTGGACCTTTTCATAGCCCAGAAGTAAATCAAGAGGGTACAAGCTATTAAAAATATATATTACCCATGTTTCTAGACTGTTGCCACCTTGTAAATTAATTTAAGCAAACTGCTTTATCTATCTAGTTGACAGTGTCAGGACAGATAGCCTTTTAGAATAACATTGCAGCAGGGGAGGGAGGGACACGGCATGACCACTGCCCCATCTAAGTGCTAGAGGTTACCAGCCTGTGCTCTAAGTTGTGTTACTGGGAACCAGAATGGAGAATTGAACTTCCAGGTTCACTGGCCAAGGACAATTGACAACATCGACAGTTGTGGGTCTGAGAATAAGGCTATCTTGCCCCTGTCAGATCTGATAGACAAGCATTCTTCTCCTCTCTTTAGTGCCTAAGGCTCTGGTAGGCTCCAGAGCCAGGGAGACCGTTTCTCAATTTCCATATCTATCCCAGCTAGTCAAGGGTTTTCTATGGTCCTGGACCTTTCAGTGTGAGGTGTCTATGCTATTTTGACCCCAATTTCACAAGGTGGTATTGAAGTACCATGTGGTAGTTGCTTAAATTTTGCAACGAGAGGTCATTTAAAGTAGCCTTAAAACCAAAAGCTTTCTGACAGAAATGGAAACTGTTTGCAAATGAGTATGAGTTGTGGGATAGTAACCTCTTGTAGCTACTCTCGATGATCTTGCATTTAGTTTACTCATCTTCTGTCAGCTATTCATCTTCTTGTCAGCCATTCATCTTCCAGTATCCCTCTATTACAGGTCCTATCAAACAAGCCCTAGTATAAGACTTACATGAAAGGACCCAAGGTATTGTCCAGCTTTGAAACATCTTCAAGAGAAGCTTTGACTTGACGTTCTTACCTCCCAATGAACCAACCTCTTAGTGTCAGGCTTAAAATTATAGCTATTTGGCCTTGGCTTTCAGTCTTAATCTGCCTTTATACAATTCAGATGCAAAGAACTGCATCAGCTTGGCAGTTTATTCTTGTATTTATTACACGTTTAAGTAGACAGACAATTTTTTATTCAGTGTTACCTTGGCATATTTTGTTATAAAGCCAGGTCCAAACATGCCTCTAAATGACTGTCCCTTATTAGCCTGACCACATGACTTATAGCTATAGACGTTTAAGCAAAAACAGTGTCGGCAGTGACATAATAGTAGAAAAGATCCCCTGGCAGGCAAGAGGCTTCAGCATATTATGTAGTTAGCAGGTTGATCACTGCTTACCTGTATTGTGTACTTCCTCAGTAATATACATGCCTTCTCGATAGGTCAGTCCCCCTACAACAGGGGTTCCTGTGGCTGGAGCCAGCGTAGGGTCAAATGCATCAATATCAAAACTCAGATGGATTGGCCTTTGTCTTCTTGAAAGGAGTAGAATAAGAATAGTCATTTGGGCTGTACTTGGACATTCGTCCTTCCTACAGTTGCAACTCCTTGATTTTGTTGCTGTTAATCCTAGTACTTTGTTAATACAGCACATTTCCAGATTTCCTATTCTGGAAGCTATTGAGTATGTTAGATGCCTACGCACCACTTCATAATTTTGCCCTTTGCTCTGTGTGCCTCAGACAGACTAACTCCAATTTGTATTTCTGATTTACCCTGGGCATCAGAGCTCTTACATTAAGAACTATCAATAGAGGGAATTCCTCACTTCCATAGGACTTGGGTTCTGACAGATTGTAGTTTAAGTTGGGTTGATCTAGGTTACAGTTGCAGTTGCTGTTGTACTCTGAAAGAATAACAGCAGCTCTGAACTTAACTCTGAGTTTATGTTTGCAATCTTACCGTCTCCTACTTCTGACTTGTTTAGCCCAGGTGTCCAGTGGCTGAAGCTAACATACAGCAAACACCTATACAGTAAATTATTTGCACTTCTTAACAGCTTAAGAAATGGCATACTACCAAGGTGACAGTTAATCACCCAGAAATGAAGACTCAGCGCTGGGAAAATGTTCTTAACTAGCATTTGATTAGTATTCATCTCCCATCTTTCTACACTACCAAGATTTGCTTAATATAAAACTTTCAGATGAAGCAGTAGTGAGGCTGGGAAGAAGAGGACAGGTGAATGCTTCTCCTCTCAAAAGGTAAGCATTAAAAATGGAAAGAGAAATTCATAAGAGCTGTTTTCCCTCCCAACCCCAGAAGAAAAATATGACCTATATTTCATATTTTCCCGTTCTGAAGTTTTTTATATGTACATGTTTTGCTTTTATTTTAAAAGAAAGGTCATTATCCTCAAGAGACAGGCTAAAGTGTACTGCCCACTGAGAATCTGTCCTGTTCCCTTTGGGACCTAGAAGTAGATATCCATTGTAGTTACTTACTTGCCAATCAGCAGATCGAATGTCTGTTCCATGACCTTCTGGATACCAAGTCGATCTATGTCTCTCATGGAAAAGTACTGGATATCATAATTCTTTAAAATAAAACTGGTGACATATAAAGGAAGGAAGCCTTAGTTTAAAGAGCATTTTTAATCAAATGTGGGGGGGCGGGGGGTTGTCTTCATAGTGACCTACAACAGGTTAAGGCAAGAAACAGCCCATCAAGTGGAACATTAGTGGCCAGGACAGGCCCAAAGCTCAACTCTAATGTATCAACTTACTGTTCAGGAGGATCCACATCTCTTAGTCCAATGTATACAATACTTGGAGAAGAGATGCAAGGTTTGATCCAGGAAAATCCTGGGAGTTGTGGGACCTATGAAGGAGGAATGAACAGGATTCATCAAGGGTTCTTGATCTCATCAAGATAGTCCCCGTGTGCTTCCCAGTGTGCTTTCTCCTCTTACCCACAGTATATGGGTAAAGCAGCAGACACACTTGATCTGGGAAGGAACTGATAGAAGTAGAAGTGATTCAGAAGGGCAGCTGAAGAATAAAATACCTACTCCTAAGGTGGCCTTGGTTTCTCATTCACTTTCCTAAATAGCAGGAATACCGCTGATCAGGCCTTTCCATCTCTTTGCACACTACTGAATTGTTTACAGATTGGTTCTTGAGATGGCAACTGGGTTACGTTTCAAGTCCCCAACAACCAAAACGTGAATTCTGCCTAGTGAATAACCTTTGTACTGTCCTGGTTTAACTTGGTCCCTCACTGAGGGGAGGGATACACAGATTCTAGTCTGTGCCTAGCATGGTCTCCCATGTCTTCTGAACAGCCTGGGAAAAGATTACCTAGACGTAATCATGGTTTTACTTGTCTTCTAGACCAGTGGGTCTGAGAATGAGTCCTAGGAGGTTCTTACCAAGAAGTCTTCCGGCTGTAAGTGCATCAGATCACTAGAGTTACTACCCACTCACCACATTCCTTTATTATGAGATTATGATCCCCCCCTAAGAGCAGGGACCATGTCCTAGTCATCTTTATGCCCCCAGCATCTAGAGTGTCTGGTACAAAATAATGTTTGATGAACAAACGAAGGAGTGGTAAGCATTACTACAGCCACCATAAACCCATCCTTCACAGAAATGTTACTGAACTAGACTCTCAAAGCCCCAGGATAACCCTTGCAAGCTGTTCAACGTTCTCTTCATTTCAGCCCACTAACCTTGTCTTGTAGTTCTTTGAGGAGAAATGAAACTGGCTGTCCGTGGAGATTTCCAGATGAAGTGGTGAGGGGTGTATTGATGTCAGCATGGGCATCAACCCAGATCACACAAAGGTCTGGGCAGTGCCGGGCGTGCCCACTAATGGTACCGATTGCCAGGCTGCAAAGAACAAACAGTAATATTAAAGGCCTTCCGCTTGGCAAGCATCACTAACAAATACCTTCAGCCAACACAGCTCACACTGTGTCCTCAGGGCAAAGGCAAGGCCCTAGATTGAGGCTGGATTTGGATGAGACAGAGTCCCTGGGACTGTGTTCCCAAAGATGAGACTTGAGAGAGAGAGACAGGGAGAAATGGAAGGCTCTAAAGATTCAAAGCTGACAACTGGTTATCCTTGTAGTGTGACAGGTGTCATTGCTGCCCCCAAATCCCTTTAATTGGATCCATTAGCCTTGGCCCAGAAAAGGACCCAAAATATTTGTTCAACAGATGAAATCCTTTTAAATGATATGGGCTGTATGTAACAACTCACTAATACTACTTAATACCTTTTGAGAGACCAGGGAGATCTAATTACTTTTAAAGAATCAGTTATATTAACTTGTTAAGGATAAAAATTAGTATTACAGCTGTTTAGAAAGATTATGTGATATTTCCTAAAACAAGAAGTCAAAGTTTTTAAAGACATCAAAGTTAACAGGGCAACCCAATTAAAGACCTCATTAGATCACTGAATAAAGTAGAAGTTTATTTCCATGTTATCTTATATACATTAGCATGGCATGCAAATATCATTAAGTGTTTCTGGTTTTTGCTTTGTCCTTGATCTCCGCTTGCATTAGCCAACTGTCCCGTCTGACCTGTAGGAATATAGCTTTTGAAATTGTGCTTGGAAAGCTGCCCAAGCTTCCTAGGAAGCAAAGAATTTGACATAGATGAGAAATGCAGCTTAAGCATCTTAGGAACTAACTACAGTCATCTTTCCTGATCAGTACAGCCTGAGGTAGCATTTTAAGCTCCATGTCCCACATAGGACCTTTTCGAGAGCTAGCATGATCTGGCGCTAAAAGCACTGGATTAAGTCAGAATATTGGGGGTCTTTCTAGGAAGAAATGTGTGAAATAGGGCAAGACTATCTGTCTAGACTGCAGTTTCCCTTTCTAGAAGATAGGGATAATAATCTTAGCCTGTTTAAGCCAGAGTTGGTGTGACGATTAAAGCAGTAGTGAATGTTGTACTATTAAAGGGAGCTGAGTGACCTAAAAATGCCTCTTCCTTTAAAATATTCAACAGCTGTTCAGGTTATACACACATCCCTTCCTTTCTAGAATCTTCCAGACAGCCTAGGTTTTAGCACTGAACAGGAAACAGGGAGCAGTGATAGAGCTGCAATCTAGACAGAAGCAAAAGGAAAAGCAAGGATTATGATAATTACAGTAATAAGCAGTCCCCAGATAGTATGCTGACCAGAAGAGAGACAATAAATGGACTTTGAGCACTGAGCTAAGAGACAAGAGATCCACCCTTGGGTTATTTAATCAATTGCAGTAGAGAACCTGTGACTGACTTTCTTAGTCTACGTAAAATTTTATTCTTGATGAGGAACCTACCTGCATTTGCAGTTCCATTAAGTGATCTGAGAAGCTCTCTGAGTACCTCAGGGGAAGTTGCTAGATTAGATCTCAAAAGAAAATTTAATTGCCCATAGAGGTCACAATGGACTTAAATCCCAGCTCTGCTACTTCCTGGCCCTAAGACCTTGGGTAAGTTATCTAACCTCTGTCCCTCAGTGTACCCAGCAGTGAATTAGATAAAATTGTATCTGCCTCATTGCATTATTTTGAGGATTAACTGAGAATATGTATGAAGTGCTTGATATTCCTAGTGCTTCAATGCCATTTTTCTTTTCTACCAAAAAATTCATTACTTAGCTCAAATCACACTTCCCTGTGAAATCTGACTACTCTAACCTAGACTGATCTCTTCCTTCTGAGATGTAGGATTCAATATTTTTTTCATTCCATGTGTATTTATTTCATTTAATCCTAATAGATCACAAGTTTCCCATAATCCTTAGCACTGCTTGAGAACTCATCGGAACAGTGCTCGATAAAGTGTATGCTGATTCACTGAGAGGAAGGATCTAATGTATTAGCCACCTAGGGAGGCTAATACAATACGGTGCAGGGTAGAGAATGTATTCACATGCCAAATGGGGCATTTCTAACAAACCTATTAGCAGAAATGCTTTAAAAAAAAAAAAAAAAGCCCAAATTCAGCCTATCAATAGATCCCTCCAATTCTCCTAAATAACCAAAATGAAAGTCATGAGACAGTTTTAAGAAAGCTTTCCAAGAAATAAGCATGAAACACTGTCTAAAAACTTTGCTTAGTTTAACTCTGAACTTATACTACGTGATATTTTCTCCAGTGGTTCATGATCTTAGACATGAAAATACTATGCACGTTATACCCTAAAAATTCGAAAGGGTATTTTACTCTAAATGGGGAAAGTGAGACAAAGAAGCTAATTGATGGGCTGATGCAATCCAGCCCCTCCACCACCCGTGGCTCCCAGCTTACCTGTGGTCTCCTCCCACGGTGACACAGCTGTAGCCACCTGACACTGCTCTACTAACCACCTCTGCTAGTTCCTGGTTGGCAAGGCCCACTGAGCGAGGATTCACTATCAAGTTATTATAGAGATCATCTTTGGGAACTGGGGTAAAACTCAAGTCTCCGAAGTCTTTAAGGTGGCAGCCTAGAAACAGGGATGACAAGATTAATTATAATATATGTTATTACAGCTCTTACTGGCCTGGGCCACAAATAATAACTGTGACAAAGTACACATCATACTTATTGTCATGGTAACTCAAAACGTCACATGACAGTGGCAGGATTCTCCCAGTCCTCCCAGCAATCCTGTGGGGTAGATCCTGTTAGGAACACCATTTTGCAGATAAAAAAGCTGGGTTTTAGAAAGTAAAGCCCAGAAATGTGCACTAACTTAACCTAACAATCACAAAACTGGTAGCAATTTGTAAGACCTCAGATATCCCTGAGTTACAGAGTGAAAATGAAATACCGAGAGGAACTGGCAGGATATTAAGAAAATTAAGTATTGTTAATTTAGGACAAAGAAACATACTTAGGAATTTTCACATTACAAACTTTTTTTTTTTTTAAATAAAAGGCCAGGGCTTCCCTGGTGGCGCAGTGGTTGAGGGCCCTCCTGCCGATGCAGGGGACACGGGTTCGTGCCCCGGTGCAGGAGGATCCCACATGCCGCGGAGTGGCTGGGCCCGTGAGCCATGGCCGCTGAGCCTGCGCGTCCGGAGCCTGTGCTCCACAATGGGAGAGGCCACAACAGTGAGAGGCCCGCGTACCGCAAAACAAAACCAAAAACGAAAAAAATAAAAGGCCAATCTGAGGACCTAAATATTTCTTAATTTTAGGATGCTTTAACAGTTATTACTTACAAGATCCCAAACACTGTTCCAACTGCTCAACAGAAATTCTTAAGCCTCACAACAGTCCTATTGGGCAGCTACAGTATGTCCTTCTCTAGCTGAGGGAACTGAAGCAAGGTCCCAAGGTCACACAGTTGCTAGGTGCCAGAATCAGGATCCAAATTCAGGCCATCTGCCGCAAAGTGTGTATTCTTGACTCTGCGGTTTGTATCTCAACGATTCTCTCTTGATTCTGACACTTTAAGAACTAAAGAGTCCTCTCTAAGGTACTTCCCCGGTGGTCCAGTGGGTAAGACTCCGCACTCCCAATGCAGAGGGCCCGGGTTCGATCCCTGGTGGGGGAACTAGATTCTGCATGCATGCCGCAACTAAGGAGTCCACGTGCCACAGCGATAATCCCGCGTGCTGCAACTAAGACCTGGTGCAGCCTAAATAAATAAAATTTTAAAAAAAAAAGAGTCCTCTCCAAGGAGCCAACAAGGTGGCAGAAGTGGAGCAGAAGCAGCAGTGGACCTTCTGCAAGTTCGTCCACTTTGGTGAGCACCTAGACCAGGCACTGGACCTGTTGACACAGTGACACAGCTGCACAGTGCCCTGCGGCTGTGGCAGAAGCACCTGGGCAGGGCCAGCCTGGGGGCACGGCCCACAGAGAAGCTGTAGGTGCTGAAGATCATCCTGCCCAGATGGTGGGCGTGCAAGACCTTCACCCAGGTGGAAACCAAGCCCAAGATTATTGGCCACTACCTGGGCGAGTTCTCTATCACCTACAAGCCTATGAAGCACAGAGCCACCCACTCCTCCTGCTTCATCCACCTTGAGTAGCCTGTTCGGCCAGTAAAGGCACAGACTTCTCTTTGAAACAAACAAACAGAATGAACTAGTGGTATATTCTGACAGTAAGCTGTACTATTTTCCCACCCGGGTTTCACATATTCCAGCAAATTATGACATTAGTCACTACATGCTAATCTTTAGTGTAAGTACCAGTCTTTCAATCTTAACCACTTATATCAATAAATTGGTTGGATTTAGGGTGAGGACTAAGTAATCCAACACTACCAAAGGATTTGTGCAAACAGAACGTTAGCATAGATTGTATTCTTATGGGCCTGTTTCTCAAACTAGAATCCAGGTATGTTGAGGGGAGGGGCAAGTGGTCACAGTATAGACATCTGAATGTTTGCAGAGACTTGTATTAAAGATTTGTATTAAGACTAGCACAGACCGATCTTGAATATAAATTGTACAGTTTGAGCTTTACCTCTTGAACCCAAACTCAATCCAAAGCCAAACTTCTAAGAGAATGTAGAGATTTGAGAAGCAATGGCCTGGAACATAAACCCAACCGAGGGATCACCACCAAGATCTGGATGACTAAATAAGAAGGAAAGGTACTGAAGGTAGAAGAACATGAAAACAGGCCAAAGACATTGAGAACCAAGAGAAAAAATAAATAAAACATCTATAAAAATCTTCTTAAAATCTTTTAAAAAGAAAAAAGCCACGAGTAACATCACAATGCATTTTACTAAATCTCGAAATATGGAAGGACACTTTAGATTTAAGAGAAATGAAGCTTTAACTTTCAAGTCAATATCAGGTCTTGCCATTGTTGCACCACAGTCTTGAGCTGGACAGATTTGAATGGCAGTGCCTATACTTGATGTCTTAACTTCCATATCCATATTTATCTCAGCATCTCTAGGTGCAAGATGCTGTGGCTTGACTGGCGTTTTATATTAGGTGTATAATTAGAAAAGGTTTATAATCTAATTGAATAATAATGTTAATATTAATTTTTGAAGGCTAACTCATTTAATCCTTCCATGACCAATAAGAAATACATGTGAATTAAAGTGATCATCCTGGTGGTTAAGTGGTAGAACTTGGGGAACACCAAGTCCAGTCATGGAATCTAGGATGTAGACTTAGATAAGTATGACAGAAAACAGTACAAACTGGGCTATTATTTACTTATCAGAATAAAGCTGCAGAAAGCTTAAAAAGGGAACTTAAGAGAATTTGATAGTCTTACAGCAACACTCGCCATGGAAGAGAGACTGAATTTCATAAAGGTATTTTGGTCATTAAACATATAACTCTGTGGAGTGAATCACCAGCTTAATTCACAGCCTGGATGGTGGGTTCCAACTCCTTGCTCACCAAACAGCCTTCTGCTTATTCACTTAGTTTCTCAGTTGCCCTCATACCAGCAAGAGGGCTTCCTGACAGTGGATGCCAGAAGGTCTCTTGATCACTGAAACTACGCACGGGCATTTGGGCTTATACATCATGGTTAGCACGAGTCTCTGGGTCTGAAAGCCTGATAAACTCTGCACACTTCAAGACTTCTGTTCCTGGACCCACAGAGCTGAGGGCCAGACCCCCTGAAGGGATCAATACCTTGAGAGGCCCTGAGTGGCCCACCTTATATGACTCCCAACTGTGCTCTTTGATTTCCACATTAAATTCCTGGTAAGGACGAGGGACAATGAGTGAGTGCTAAAGGAGTGAAAGGAGGTTATAGGGAACATGAATTGTGACCCGTAGGCCAGTGTTTGAGGAGTAGAGAGGCTGATGGGAGGTTAATTTTTTGTTAAGGATGAACTGGGTAAGGATAAAGCAATTACCTTAGCAGAGTGCAATGGCAAGTTCTTCTAGTTCAAAAGGTAAATGGTCTCACTGATTTTAAAGAATCTTGGAATAATAGTGAAAAAAGCAAATCTTATAACATGGAATATCTATCATACTGGAGAGAGCTGTCCCTTTCTCAAACTTCTTGTGCTTCAGGTCAACTCATCTGCAAGTCTAAATCAGATGAGACATAATATTTCATTGCTGCTCTTTCCTCTTTTAGAAGGCATTGTAGGATGAAATAAACCTGAAACTTCCAAGGAAGCTCTCATACCAAACACATTTGGAACCGACTGGAAAGGGCTCTCATTTTTCATTTGCAGTGGGAAAAAGTGAAGCTCTGTATACACTGGCACCACCTCACTGCTTCTCTCCCCAGTGCTGGTAATAAAAATACACTGACTACTACTCTGATCTTTTAGGCCCGGTTGTTACTTTTGGCCTTGATAAACCTCTCAGGTTCCACTGGAGTGGAACAAGTGCATCCACAGAATGATGCAACCGGAAGAAATCCAAACAGCCCTATCTGACGTTAGCAGTGTCTGTGGACAGCACTTCTATTTCAGGGCCCTCATCACCAGTGAATCCTTGAAAGAAGTCAGTGACAGGAAAGAAGGAAAAGGAACAAAACTGTCTTTCTCCACACACCACACAGTGCTAGCTAGATGCTTTACAATAGCTACTAATCCTTACTTCCTCTGCTGGTATGATTATCCACATACTTCGGAGGAAGAAATTCAGCAAAGTTAAATAGCTCCAACTGTTTAGAACAAGCCTGAATCCTCCTTTGGTTAGAGACTCACGAAAGAATGAGTGAGCAGGCATTTTGATAGCATAAGGGTAGCGCATTCTCTCTGCTGCTCTGACTTCCACTTACAGGTAGCTCCAGCTGCTCCCAAGCCTCCCAGCAAGTCAAGAGAGGTGGGTTTTGAGGTGGGCTGACACACGGGCGTGTCTGCCAAGCCACAGGTAGCTCACTGGCAGAATATTAGACTTGGAGAAAATCTAAGAGTCTATTAGTGTACAGTTTTTCGAACTGTCCTTGAATAGGATGAATGTTTATGATTTGTCAGGAATAACAAGTCAGTGAAACATGCAGAAAAACAAAGACTCTGAGTTCTCATTTGGTGCTGAGAGAACACTGGTGGCTCTTAAAGTTATAGACTCAAATATTGTACACAGCAGATTTCATCCCACAGAAAGGGAGTTCCCAGTATTTTAAAGGATGGCATCTGCTAACTCTTAGAACCTCAAAGTTGTACCTGGAAGACCAGCCTACTGAAAACAGTTGCAGTGTTACTGTAAACTAGGAAAGGAATGCCAGTTAATTCAGGTCATTTGAAGTAGGCAGAATTTCTCTTATCCCTAAAATGTGATTTGGGTAATAACCTTTGAAGAGACTGTTATATAAGGTAAACTCATTTGGCTACCACCAATAAAATGCAGGGGTCTGAATTTTGTTTAGTGCATTTAACTCCCAGAGGCTGTACAACCTCAAGAACCATGTGTCCTGGGGTATCTAAGAATCAGCTCTTTGCTTCCTTAGACCCAGCCTCCAAAAGAAGTTTGGTGCTTTAGGGAAAGAAATCATATCACACAAGTATACCTATTTGTTCTAGTTCACTTCTTCAAAGCCCCTCATAAGACTGCTCCAACCAACGCTCTCGACACTCGCTTCCTCCCCACTCTGTTCTCCTGTTCAACAGGAGGTGTTCTCAAAGGCAGTGAAGACCATGGATGAGGAAGACCAAGGACAGTGGCACTAGGGGCTCAAGGATGGAAGGTGACCCCGGGCATCCAGGCCAGTCACTTCAGACAATGCCATCTAACATCTATCGGAGTTTACCTCAAGATCAGCTGATACAGATGTGATGTTAATAGATACCTTTGCGTGAATGTGATCCTTGAGTAAAAAATCCCAATACAAAACAAACCCAAAAGTTTGGCTCAAGACATGTAACTGAGATAACTTGCAACACCATTTATGTTTCCTGCTAATTGGTTCTCCAGCCACATCTTAACTTGTCGAAGAAGAACAGTGTACCACTTGCTGAGGATAGGCTTAGTAATGTATGCCCCTCTGAACCCAACTCATGTCAACCCTCCAAGCACCTCCAAGACCATGGTGAGCCAACTCAGGCTTTCTTGGGCACACTGTCAGCTGACGGCACCCTGACAGCCTGGTTCCAGCGCAAGCAGGGGCAGAGGTAAGAGGAGGGTTCCTCTGGCTTCACGGGTCACTGTGACAGAACCACTTTCCCTCGTGCAGAACAAGACGGTTAAGATTCTCTGAGAAAAAAATCTGTTGTTAACATGCTGACAAAACTTCAAGCTACTCCAGTATCTAACCACGGGAAGAGACAGCAACAATCCCTGGGGCTAAAGTACTGCTTTTTAGAATATGTGATCTTTCTTCTTTAAATTCTTGATGCTCCAAGTCGTTCCAGAAAGGATTTAAAGGGCTAGTGACTACAGCTCTGCCAGTTAACCAGTCCAGATGTGTAGCTCCCTGCCCCATACCCGGGCTAGCATCCTGGTGAGTTTCACAAGGGACCTCAACAAACCAGACAGACCACATTCCACGCTACTCCAGGCTGAAAGCAGAGCACACCGGAGATGAGGTGGCCACAGTGGGTCAAGTGGCCACAACAGACACGAAGGAAAGAATCCTGTCCTTTGGCCCCTAACTTCCCAGAAGAGTCAAGATCACCAACCAAGTTCAGTCTCGAAGTTTGTCCCACCTCACACAGTCGTTACAAGGATTGAAATGAGATAACAAGGAAAAGCCTACACATGCTAGGGGTTACATTATTAGTTCAACTACATGAGGCATCTTTGTGGTTTTTCTCCCCACCCTTTTCTTTGCAATAGATGGTGTAATCTAAGACTTCCCAAAACTTGTTTGCAATACGACTATGTCATTTGGATAAGAACAAGAGTTTTTGGTGAGAAGTAGCAAACGTACACAGGCCCACTGATTTCTCATCGAAATAGCTCCTAAGGAGCCCAGCTGTCACACACAGTTCAAATTTTCTACCTTCCCTGTAAAAGAATATAAAGGCATGGCCTATTTCACTTGGAACACCAATTCTCTGAAATTTCACTTGGAACACCAATTCTCTGAAAGCCCTAACCACAATGCCACACCCTGCTGTGACTCAGTTCTCAGGTCACACAGGAAGGTATTTTCTACTTCTTTTCCTATTCTGTGGTTCTGGCTTCTTGGGGTAGAGGAGGGGGCCAAAAAGATGCTTTCTTCTCTTCAGATACTAGCATTACCACACCTATTATAGGAATACACCCTCATTATTAAGAGAGCTTGGGGGACTTCCCTGGTGGCGCAGTGGTTAAGAACCTGCCTGCCAATGCAGGGGACACGGGTTCGAGCCCTGGTCCAGGAAGATCCCACATGCCACGGAGCGACTAAGCCCGTGCACCACAACTACTGAGCCTGTGCTCTAGAGCCTGCGAGCCACAACTACTGAGCCCACATGCCACAACTACTGAAGCCCGCGAGCCTAGAGCCTGTGCTCCGCAACAAGAGAAGCCCCCACACCACAACGAAGAGTAGCCCCCGCACAGCAACGAAGACCCAATGCAGCCAAAAATATAAATAAATAAATAAACTTATTTTTAAAAAGAGAGAGAGCTTGGTCATTAATAGGGACAAGGAAGTTTATTCAAGGATTAAATTATTTAAACCAACTACAGTAATCCCCTTAGGTTCTAAGCCTCTGAATGTGCTATTTTGGATATTAAAGGAGTAATGCCACTCCTTTCTAAAGCAACTAGAGGCTTGAAGCAGTCATCATTAGCTACTTAGGTCCTGGAATAAGTATGTTTCAAAAAAGGAGGCAAAAACTAGTCATTGCCACTTACCGACATTTAGCTTGACTAAATTCATCAACTGGTATTAGCCCAATACCTTGTAAGAGTTTAAAATTTGATATATGACAGTTATTCAATTTAAACATTTTTAAAATCTGGGAAACCAGGGGGCTTCTGAGGAACAAACCATCTTGAGAGTAAGGAAATAGTGATCCGGGAAAATCCCACGGATCATGATGTGCATGAAGTTCCAGGAGAAAGCCTGGGTGCTTTGCCCCATTTCGTCCTTCAACAAAAGCTAACTGTGCTGACTGTGCACCTGGTTGCAGTCTTCAGGAAGCTCCCAGCCTGGTCAGAAGACAGGCAGGGAAAGCACAGGCCGGTGCAAACTGCGAAGATGCAACTGTGCACAGGGTGTGATGGGAACAGGGGAAGGTGCTGACTCAGACCCAGGATGAGCCAAGGGGACTTCTCAGAAGCATCAGTACCTGAATCCTGAAGGTTTTAGCCAGGAATGAAAGGGGAAAGGCTTGCCAAGCAGAAGCACATAATACCTTCAGCCCTACAGAACAATGCCCAGGGTCCATCCGGGAGGACTGCAGAGAGATGAGGAAGGAGGAACGGGCAGGGCCCAGGTCCTAAATGCAGCAGGGAGCTACTAAGGTTCAAGTCAGGAGGTGACAAATCAAATCTGCACCATCCTGCGTGCCACAACTACTGAGCCAGCGTGCTGCAACTACTAAAGCCCGCGCACCTAGAACCCGTGCTCCGAAACAAGAACCCACGGCAATAAGTAGCCTGCGCACCACAACGAAGAGAAGACCCCACTCGCCGCAAGTAGAGAAAAGCCCATGCGAAGCAACGAAGACCCGACACAGCCAAAAAAAAAAAAAATCTAAAAAAAAAAAAAAAAAAACCT
>NW_020173416.1:2171297-2189925 GCF_003031525.2 Neophocaena asiaeorientalis asiaeorientalis
AACAAATTCAATAAAGACTTTAAAAATGGTCCACATCAAAAAAAAAATCTAAAAAAAAAAAAAAGAATCTGCACTGTTAATCTAGTGATCTGGTGCCTCTGGAAAATGGCCTGGCCTGCAGAAGAGCAGCTCCCAGAGGGGCCGTAAAGACAAGACAGAACTGACAAGATTCCAGCAATACTTAGAGGGGTGTGGAGGACAGAGAAAATGTTTGCCCTCCAGCCTTCTGGCTCTGCTACCATCAGAGATGAGAAACCACAGGAGAAGGGAGTGGAGATGATGGTAAGTTCAGTTTTGGATACTCTGATATTGGGGCGTTAGAGACTATCCTGTTGATAATACGTGGAAACAAGTTAATGGCTCAGATCTAGGCAGTGTTCAATGGCTGATGACATCACTTCTGATGGAAGTGTACACCACCACCTACGAAGCAGAACTGCCAGAAAAAAAAAACTGGACCTGAATCTGACCAAGGATCTAGATCCAATAACCAGTAGAAAGGAAATACAGAGGACAAAGAATATGTCACAGGATGCCACAGGGATGTGATCTGCAAAATACAAGCTGAGAGATTCTACAGACAAATGACCTAGTTTCCGCTACAGATCAACTGCAAGGAAGAAGGAAGAAAACAGGAGGGACTTATAAAGGACTTACGAGATAACAATACAGACCTTATTTGGATCCAAACTCAAACTGTAAAAAAATAAACACAAAAAGTGTAAATCAGTCGGGCAATGTCAACATTAACTGGTGTAAGGGCAGATACAAGTTGAAAATAGACTTAATTATCTCTGTTGAAAATAAGGGTAAAAGCTTCTCTCCTCCCTGTGTTTCAGAATTTCTTTCTCTGTCCTTTTCACATGTACGTAATCTTTATAATGACTAAATAGGCCTCACAACCCAGGAATGTCTCCTCAAGGACTTGGGAACCACTGTTTGAAATACAAACATCTAGGTCCCCAACCTCCCAGTTCTATGGGTATGAGTGGTTGGTCCCTTGCTTCAATTTGCCAAAAAACTACCTCCCCGCTTTAAGACAGGAGAAGTTTGTTTCCCATCCAGATAAAGCCAGTCAGCTAACCGGTAATCACTCCAATTTCCATGATAAAGTTAGGATGAGCTACATGTGACAGAAGGTCAACTATCAAAGTCCTCTAACTGGAGGACTAGTTATTAATCTTGAAAACATGAATTGTGTTGCACCTGCTTGGCTATAGAAAAGAGTAAGATTTGTCTTTGCAGTCTTTTATCAGATCACCCGATTTAATGCTTATTCAATAATAAACTGTTTTTCCTTCTCTACCACCTTTGTGGATAGGTTCTCAGATGGGAGATTTTTTAAAATTATATTTCCCAATACTGGTATTTGATATTAATTTATTTTAGGTGTGATAACGGTATTGTAGTTAAGTTTTAAAGCATTCTCGTATTTTGAAGACATATAATGAAATATCTGCAGATGAAACAAAATGATGTCTGTGATTTGCTTCAAAAGGTATGGAGGTGGGGTGAGAAACCTTGCCAGGTATAGATAATTGATGCTAGGTGATAGCTATCAAATTCATTATGTTACCATCTCTACTTTTCTTATGTTTGAACACTCCTGTAATAAAATGTTAAGAAGATACATGGAAGCCAGCTGGTATACAGGTTTGGAGCTGGGAGGGAGGGGGAATAAGTGCTGGAGATAAAGCTCTGGAGGCATCAGCACACAGGTAACAGGAAGGCCGTGGAAATGGACAAATGGCCAACTGAGACAGCATGAAGTAGAGGGTCAAGGACAGAACCCTGAGGAATACTAAAATGTAAGGGGTAGGCAGCAGAGGGTCTAGCAAAGGAACCCGAAGAGTTAAAATCAGAAGAGAGTGGTGGCAGTTTCAATAAGATAAGATGGTTAATAGTGTTGAAAGTGAATGTTGCAGGGTCCACCATATTAAAAAGTAGGAGGTCAGAGACCTCAGCAAAACCAGTTTCATTGCAATGATGGCCCAGGACCCCTGATTATAGCAAGTTGACCTGTGAAAAGGCAGTGGGGAAGCCAGTTATTTTGTTTCTGAAGAGAAACAAAATAACTGGACAAGAGCTAGAAGGCTACATACAGCAGAGGGGGATGGGAGGTGGGCAAGATTTGCACTTACTTACTGAAGGGACAGGTTAGTAGAGAGACGCTGAGAAACAAGGGGAGACAAGGGCTCAGTGCTGGAACAAGAACCCTCGGGAGCCTGGAAGGGATGGGATCTAGAGCACAGGGAGATGGTGTGGCTGACAGCCACTTGTCCGATATCTGCTCTTCCCTTCCTCCACAGAGGATTTTAGCTGGGGCACGACCCCTTAGAAGAGACTAAATTCACCGTCTTCCCTTCCAACTAGCTGTGGCCACGTGACCCACTGAAGCCAAAAGGATAAGCAGAGGTATCCTGCAGCAGTGTCCTGGGAACTTTCCTTAAGGGAAAGCACAAGTTCTCCCTTAGCCCGCTTGTTGGTTTATTTTCCCATCCTGCTGCCAGAAATGAGGCCGCAGCCATCTGGGACCACTAGATAGAGGCCTTGCTGGTAGTGCAGCAAAATAAGAATCTAGGAACTGAACTTCAATGAACTGAGCCTCCAAACCAGTTCTGGACTTCTCTCTAGACTATTTCCTAGAGAGTGAACTATTTTTCTTAATCCGCTTATCTGGGGCTCTTATCACGTGCAATTGTACCTACCTAATACAGGAAGGACTGGATACCTCATCCTCTGAGGACAGTGTAATAGTATCTTTGTCGATACAACTCATTGGGGGATGATGGGGAGAAAAGCTAGAAGTTAAGGAGTTCATACCTGAGTTGGAAAAACAGGATGATTATGGGTACAGATTCGAAATAGCCATCATGAGAAACAGGATTTTTGGAAGAAGTTGGAGACCGTACCTTTATGATGGTGCCACTCAGTTTCTTCAACCATGGTAAGAGCTGAGAAGGCAGCTGACTGCGCCAATTGAGGAGCTAGATTGTATATGGTAAGAAATGAGGTTCTCAACTACTTCTACTGCTGACTGTATGAACTTCAGGCCATACTTTACTTTTTTCCATTCTCAGCTTTTATAGAACAATGTGCTAAATAACAAGCTGAAAAAAAATTTCAAGCCTACAGCATTATGTCCCTAAGAAGTTACAACCTCAAGTGACCTTCCTTGTTCTTAGAATATTCTATTCTAACTTATTTTTAAGTGTTTCCTTTTTAATTTTAAATTGTGGTAAAATACACATAAAAATAACCATCTTAACCATGAGGTGGTATTAAGTACATTCACATTGTTGCATAACCATCACCACCATCCATCTCCAGAACACTTTCTTGCAAAACTGAAATTCTTTACCCGTTAAACCATCTCTCTCCATTCCTCTTCCCCCAGTCCCTGGACCACCATTCTACTTTGTCCCTATGAATTTGACTAATCTAGGTACCTCATAAGTGGAATCATACAGTATGTCTTTTTGCAACTGGCTTATATCCCTTAACATAATGTTCTCAAGGGTCACAATGTTACAGCTTATGTCATTTTCCTTTTTAAGGCTGATATTCTATTGTATGTTTGTACCACATTTTGCTTATCCATTCATCCATCAGTGAACGCTTGGGTTGCTCACACCTTTTGGCTATTGTGAATAATGCTGCTGTGAATATGGGTGTACAGATATCTCTTCGAAACCCTGTTTTTCAATTCTTTTGGATATATGCCCAGAGTAGAATTTGTAGATCTAGTAACTATTTTTAACTTTGAGAAAACTCCACACTGTTTTCCACAATACCTGTATGATTTTATGTTCCCACCAACAGTGCACAAGGGTTCCAATATCTCCATATCCTCACCAACACTTGTTATTTTGGGGTTTTATTCATGCTAGCCATCCTAATGGGTATCATAATTTGCTCTTAAGATTAAGAATCACATAATAGGGACTTCCCTGGTGGTGCAGTGGATAAGACTCCACGCTCCCAATGCAGGGGGCCAGGGTTCGATCCCTGGTCAGGGAACTAGGTCCCGCATGCATGCCACAACTAAGAGTTTGCATGCCACAACTAAGGAGCTGGTGAGCCCCAACTAAGGAGCGCTTGAGCCGCAACTTAGGAGCCCACCTGCTGCAACTAAGACCCGGTGCAACAAAATAAATAAGCAAATATTTAAAAAAAAATAATAAAATGCATGGATAATCCCAAACTTTGTTTAAAAAAAAAAAAATCACATAATAGCAAGAACCTAGCATAGTGCCTAGAACATAGTAAATGTTAGATATCAAACAACTTTGAAATATAAGATGTAAGTTAAATTCTTTGCTGCCTTCTTCTAAGCAGGAAAGATATGGTTACATTGAAATTTGCCAAATCCCAAAAACATCTATAATAGATTTACCTATATTGAGGTTCATCAGTGATGTATGCTTTTGCCAAGGCATTAGCAAATTACTAATTCCAGAAAAGCTTTATTACACTCCAGAAAGAAACCAGTGCCCATTAGCGGTCACTCCCCATTCCCTCTCCCCCCAGCCCCTGGGAACCACTGATCACTTTCTATATGGATTTGCCTATTCTGGACATTTCATATAAATGGATTCATACAATATGTGGTCTTCTGCGTTCTTTCACTCAGTATAATGCTTTCAAAGTTTATCCATTTTGTAGCATGAACTAGCAATTTATTCCTTTTTATGGCTCAATACTCCATTTTATGAATATCACATTTTTCTTAAATCTCCCGTAAAAACCCAGATTTCTGGCTTTTCTTGAAAAACTGGAGATAAGAGTGTAGAAAGGCCCTTCCCTCCCCACAGGATAACCACTGGCAAGACCTCAGGAACAGCTTTTTGTTCCCTGAACAATTCCAGGCACTTTTCTATCTCAGGGTCTTTGCACTTTACTTACCCTCTTCCTGAAATGCTTTTCTCCCAAATATGCACATGGTTCCTTTCCTTACCTCCCAAGGGTCTGCTCACATGACCCCTTCCTCAGTGAGCCCTCCTACCTACATCTGCAATGCTTACCCTATCCCCCATCCCTTGCTTTCATTTATTCTATAGCGCTCATTACATCTGACAATACTGTATGTTTTACTTATATCTGCTTCCAACCACCCCTCATTAGAATGAGAATTCCATAACAGGTGTTTCTGTTTTGTTCACTATTGTATTCCTAGTACCTAAAGCTTAGTAGTGCTCAAATTTTTTGAATATATACAAACAACGAACTTGTTATAGTTTCTAGTGACTGAAAGCTGCTAAGAAAAAATAAACCTGAAAATGTTTAAACAGCTTTAATGCATACTTTATATTGACACTTTAAGTGCAATGAGTTTTGGCAGATATATGTAGTCCTGTAACCTCCACCATGCTTAAGATATAGAACATTGAAAGTGAAATTAAGTCACAGTAACACATTAAGGTAGGTCTGTTTACTATAGTCAGGCATGCCTAGAACTTGAAGATGTTTTAAATTAAAGCTTTAGGCTTGGGACTGCCCTGGCGATCCAGTGGTTAAGACTCCGCGCTTCCAATATAGGGGGCGCGGGGTTTGACCCCTGGTCAGTGAACAAAGATCCCACGTGCCATGTGGTGCGGCCAAAAAATTAAAAAAAAAAGGTTTTAGGCTGTTATTTCAGAATTTGTATTAAGGAACATGATAGTTCAAAAATCAGAACACCAAGAGAACAAGGAGTTGCTAAAATCCAAAGGGACTAAAACATACTCCTAGATTAAAGACCAAAGAAAGCATAACCTAATGAGTTGTGTTAACATACAAGAAGACTGTGTCAGTACTAGGGGAAAAAAGCCAACAAAAGAATAAGAATTTATTATCAAGGGCCTGGGGAGAGAGGGCTTTGCATATTCTAATCCACATGGTAATTTCTCACTGGAATTTGTAAACTGTTTTATCAGTCAGGATCTTTAAGCTGCAAGCAACAGAAACCTTTCTAGCTAATTTAAAGAAAAGCAGTTTTTTCTATTTGGGTAACTCCCAGAATCATCTTAAGAGGACCAAAATGTGGTTTAAAGGTCGCACTGCCAGGAATAATGGCCCCAAAAGTCACACTGCAGATTGCTCCAGTGAAGATACCACTGCTGCTGTCACCTCCACTACTAGGAAAAGGAGTACTGCAGCTTGCATGGCTGACCCCACTTACACTGGACAGAAGCTACTGCTGGAACTGCCGCCACAACTGCCCATCACAGAATGAATTCTTTATTGCCCCTTCTTCCAAAATGTCAAGACAAGGTTTAGGGTGGGTGTTTCTGTTGGTGGAGCCTAGGTCAAGAGCCCACAACCCCAGTTACAACACAAATGAGGTGGAATGTGGATGGAGAGAAGTCTAAAGAGGTAAAAGAGGGTCAAATTGTAGAGGATCTGTCTTACTGGTTGTTAAGCATGGAACACATACCACCAGTGGTTGAGGGTCAAATACCAAAATGTAAAACTAGTAAAATGAAAATTTATTAGAAAAATGCATCTAGCACAAGCCTGAGATTTCATTGTTTACTGTAGGGGCAGGCTACATTTTAAAAGTATAAAGCTTTAAAGCCAATTTAGAGAAAAACACCAAAATAAATAATATGGCAAGTCAGCAAAGATGGTATATGAATGACAAGACTGAGAAGCATGGATGCATGTAAAAAGCCATGGAAAGACTAAGCAAAGGAGAAAAATAGTCTTAAAAAGATCAGTCTGGTGGCAGTAAAGAATGAACTGAGGTAGGCAAAATGGGACAAGAGTCATTATTGGAAAATTAGATCTGTGTGTGAGAAGGACAGAACTAGAGCAGGGCCATTACGGGAAAGGACCCTAATCATTTAGAAGGAGGAAAAGAAGTCAACAAGACTTTGTGATCAGAAGTAAGGAACAAAAGGGACGACAAAAGAATTCTGATGGTCTTGGAGTTTGACTTGAGTAACTAGATAATGAGTGATAGTGTGAAACAGACAATGGGAAAACAGCAAGACAAGCAGATTTGAGGGAGAAGATAATGAATTTTGTTTCGAACCTGTAGAGTCTGAGACACCTGGGACAGTGAGATGAGGCTACTTAGAACAAAGCTGGTGGAACACTGGGGACACGAGCATTTGAGGGCTGGGAAGAAGAAGAGGATCCCCAAAAGGAGTCCAGGAAGGACCAGGCAATGGAGAGGAGGCTCAGGAGAGAGTAGTGTCCTGACTAATGGAATATTTCAGGAACAAAGTGGTCAGTTGTGCAGTAGAGAGGTCCAGCAAAATAGAGGCTGACCAATCAGTGAGCTTGATCAGAGTGGTTTCCGTGTGATGGTAGGATGGGAGCCAGGCTGAAGCATCACTGTCATAAAACGAAATCTGTGACGGCTGCTGTTCTCTACCAAACACTGAGAGCACATACAGACCCCTGCACTCACATATCAATCTGTTCCAAATGAACAGCTCTCACCCCTCTGTGTTTAAACTATCTCAGGCTTTCTGTTGGTTCTTGCTGAAGCAGCTCAGATTCTTGGGTCTCAGCCAGAGTTGCCTGCTCTGCTCTCTCATGGAGCACCAAATGGAGCAGAAGAATAAATGTCCCTAGCCTAGTTGAGGGGAGCCAGAATAGCTCCCATATGTCTTCCTGAACTCCAGGACCCTTGGCTGGTCACAGGAATACAGTTCATTTAGGCCGTCACCGCTTCAGTACCACAGCTGGGTCAAATTACCATAATTACAATGACAGACACGACAAACTGTTTATCTTACCCACAGAACACTCATCCTACTTGTGAAGAAAAAAGGGCAAATTGGGCTTCCCTGATGGCGCAGCGGTTGAGAGTCTGCCAGTCGATGCAGCGGATACAGGTTCGTGCCCAGGTCCGGGAAGACCCCACATGCCGCGGAGCGGCTGGGCCCGTGAGCCATGGCCGCTGAGCCTGTGCGTCCGGAGCCTGTACTCCGCGACGGGAGAGGCCACAGCAGTGAGAGGCCCGCGTACCACAAAAAAAAAAAAAAAAAAAAAAGGCAAATTACCGTGGCTGTAAGAGCTAACCAGAATCATGGGCAGAGGCACTGCACCTACGCCTTGCCAGAGCAGTTACTTCTTCATGTTTCTCAGGCTCTCTTTGTATACTAAAATAAGTGGTTACCTGAGAGAGGAACCATTGAGTGTCCTTACTAAGCCCAGGGGGGGAAAGAAAAAAAAACCCAGACAAAGGCAAATATATTCATTCAAGAGAACAGGAAGTATAACTGATGCCATGGCAACACCAGCAGCCTGTGACATCAGAGCAGAAGGCAAGGAACAAAGGGATTTGTGAGCTACCTTTCCATGGGTCTTCTCTCCCTTGAAATTTGACCCATGCCACTTATTTGGTGCTGTTTCAGAATAGAGCAACTGAAACTTCTCTTGGTATTTTTCTCCAACGTATTTCTGGAGATTAGCTGAAGCCACATGCTGGAAACCTGCTGAGTGCCACAATCTTATTAACATGCAATGAGATTCTGTTTCAGACTGCTGGTGATACCGGACTGCCAATCGGCTACAGGGTAAGGATATAAATTGTAAAACGAAAACTATTTGAAAAAAATTAAAGGGGAGACCAAATAAACTGAAGCTTCATCATCACTTTAGGTTGGAGATTTACACAGGAAGTATCTGAGGGAGTGGAATTTTAGGGAGAATGGCTTCCCCAGGTTGGAATGGAAAAATACCAGGAGCTGTGGCAGGAAAGGAGGTGTACAAAGCATGAGTAAGAGAAGCTGCTTATAAATGTTCCCTTCCCCCTCATTCAGCAGCCTCAGCTGGATACTATTAATGTCCCCTGTGTAAGAGGCTACAGTTGAATCTAGTCTGAAGTCTCTTCAGACAGAATAGAACAATGAGCAGGCAATTTGAGCAAAGCCAGGCTCAGTTTATCAGATGAGCTGCAGGATTACCAGGTATTAAAAAATAGTGATTAGCAGAAATTGCTTTCCCTCAGTGTAAAATTATGCTTTTAAAAACAATGTGTACAGCTGATTTAAAGGGACAGTATCTTCATTTATAAGCGGGGGGAGGGGGGACAACTTCCTCCCGTTAGGTGACCTTCGACACATTAAGTGTAAGTCTTATCTCTCATCTTTGGTGGTAAACTTGGAGAATTATTAAAGTGATTAATTATAGTTCCTTCTTCAGTAGGGTCTCTTTATTATTTAACAGAAAAGGTTTGAGTATTCAAATCAAGACACCACATCCATATGTAACCAGAGGTGTACGGAAGACACACGGTGACTTCATTATTCCTGTTTTACAGGGAGATAACCCACCTCTGGAATGGGCTCAATGATCAGCAGAGGCGGTTTCAAAGCAAGCACGGGCAGGGGATTTGTAGTTCACCTAGATTCTGTATTAGTATCTCCAGGACCTATAGTTCCCTACTGCCATGCCTTTTGCACTTTATAGCTCCAGAAGAGATATGTGAATGGCCCTAATAAAATAGAGGAAATGGCCTTGAACAGCAGCTAGGAACATTTGGGTTAGATATAAGAACCTGCCTACCATGAGGGTGTTGGAATTTGGTACCCTGTTACTAAAAGGGTTTTCCTTTACTATATAAATGGCATTTATCTCTGGGTTGGATTTACCTCTGGTTCTGTACATTTAGAGTACTGTCCAGATTACAAGACTGCAACGTTACTTTTGATTACCTGGGGTGCCTGTGAAAATGCACGTGTCTGGGTCCTACGTCAGAGCCAATAAACCAGACTCATCCACTGAGAAGCCTAGGAATCTCTCTTTCTCACAAGTAAACCAAGTGATTTTCATAATCAGGGAAGTTTGGAGAAAACGGACCTAAGGCTCTGCTTACAGTAATAGAAAGTTCTTAAACCTAAGGAGGAAACGAATGACTCGAAGACAGGAAGCTGGTTAGACGGATGAATCATAAGCACCTCTGACTGAGGAAAGCTAGAACTTTGGGGAAAGACTGACTGCACGGTGGGCGTGAGAGCCAGCATGCTCAGCACCACTTCGCAGTCACTAGCAGCTTGTTCCAGGCCCTGCCTCACTCCGCCTCCTTGTCTTCCACACAGGCTCTTTATTGCAAGAAGACTTTGCCTGGAGACTCCTCCATAGATCTTAAGCTGCATGTGGAATCCAAGGGAGGATGGGAAATGCTTTCCAGATACACAGCTGACGCTGTGCACTTCCTGGATATGAGGGAATAAGACTCTGAACTGGCGTGTTACCAGCCCTCAGACTTCTAAAATCCAGCCACTTACCCAAATCGGAGAGCCTTTTCATCAAGCCAGCTTCTCTTACAGCAGTGGGACCATATTCCACTCCTTTTCTTTTCTGTAAGATAAATTACACAGATATGAGGGAAGATGACTAGAAAATAAGACCACTTTAGCTCACAAAAATACAGAAGTCTGCAATGCTATACTTAGTTCCCAGCAGATCCCTCTGAAAACCTGTGACAGCATCAGCCCTTCCTTTTATTCTTTTCACCTGAGGTCTAGTCATTTCAAACACTTGCAGGGAAGGAGGAGAAACAACAATCACTGGATTCAGATCAACCTTCCAAGCCCCTCGTTGTGGGAAGGGCAAGTGGAGGCAAGACAGAGGAAGGGGCTGAGCCAAGTCAGAATCTGGCTGTTGGGTGTAAGTGTCGCAGGCCAGGGCCGAGCCCCGGCTTCTCCACCAGTGACCTCTCCCACGACTGCAGGTTTGTTTCTTTGAAGAGAGAACATAACAGCCCCTTCCGTCTTCCTGCCGCTAGAGAGGCAAGCACCAATTTCCTTTCCAGTTAATTCTCTTTCTGAGAATGGACCCTGGAGCCTTAAATCCTCGGTCCCTCTCTTTAACCTCTCCTCCCTCAATTTTCCACCGGGGATTTTGGTCGGTTTCTCCTCTTCCAGCCCCTCCATGAAATCCTCTCCCTCCTTTCCTCTCCTCCATCACCCCAAGCGGAACCCACCACTTTCTCGCTCCTCGGGGGTAAGGCCGAAGAAACTCACCAGCCCGCTGCCCCCTGCCCACGTGGCAAACCGGGTGCCCTCATCCCCTCCCTCCTTCTACCGAGGAAAATCCCACGTGCTCTCCCGGTGCCCAATCGCGGGAATCCACCTCCTCGTCCCCTCTTCGTTTCTCCCCATCCTCTTCTCGCCTCCCCGTAACTCCCACCGGTCCCGATTTCTCCAGGCTTGGGTGAGGGGGTTGGGGGGTGAGGGGGCGGGAATCCTGCACCAAGGTGCCAGGTCCCAGTTCTCACCTGTCCCCGTGAAAATGGGGCTCCAATGACAGCCACGGAGTGGACGGACTTCTTCGGGACTGAGAGCGCTTGCGTACGGAGAAGAAGCGAGAGGCTGCACCTCAGGGACATGATAGGCAGCGCAGGACGTAGACGACCGAGAGGCTGCTACGTGCGGCTCGCCGCCTGGGGTGAGCACCGCAGCCTGCAGCGGTTACCTACCGGCGCGCGAGCCGCGCCCCGCCGCGCCGCCCCATGACGTCACCGCCGCCTAGCCCCGCCCAGGCCCCGCCGCCTCGCCCCCAACCAGCCCCCGGCACACCTTCCGGCAAGCCCCGCCCACTGCTGCTCAGTGCCCCGAACGCCCTCGCTGATGTCACTCGGCTCTGGCCCAGGCTCTCCGGCCAAGGACAAGCCCCTGCCGCTGACGCCACAGGGCCAAGATCGGGGCCCGGCCAATAAGAGTGCGGTCACGGACAGGTGTGTCCCTGGGCGGGAAGCGGTCGGCTCCTGCAAAATTCGCGAACTCAGCGGAACAAGCGAACGCACACGTAGGCTCGCGGATGGTGGCTGTCTTCACATGGAGGCACGCCGGGCAGATGCCTATTTTACGGAACGGTTGGCTGGGCTGGGCTTGGCCCAACCCCACGTGACTGCCTTGCGGAGACCAAGCTGGCGTCCCTTGGCTCCGTTTCGTATCAGAGCTCAAGGTCCAGGAAACGTACTTATCCCACCTTTGGGCGTCGAAGGCTAGGAGATCAAACTTAGATTAGAGCTCTCCCGGCCGGGCGTGTTAATAGTAACCCACCTATTTTAGATGGGAAGGTTAGGATTTACAAAGTACCTTCTAGGAGTTTTAAATTCTTTACCTGAATAACTGGAGCACTGGTTATTAAAAACCAAACATAGCAACATATCTGGACTACTTCTAAATTTCAGCGAGGCTAAAGAGCTGAAAGTAACTGCTTAAAGTTTTAATAATAATAATATTTTAATAACAATAACCAACTAAAGTTCTAAGAACTTTTGGCCCTCTAACAATTCCATAAAGTAGGGACTATTTTAAAGACGAGATTACAGGATCAGAGAAGATAATTTACTTTTCCAAAGTCAGGTAGCTTGTAAGTTGGTAGAGCTATGTGGCTCTAGATTCCAAGTTCTTATCCATGACTAGTGTCTTGCAGGAATGGCTTGCAGGAATCTGGACGTTAGTCCTACCAAAAATAAATTTTTAGGTGCTTCCCTAGTGGCGCAGCGGTTAAGAATCTGCCTTCCAATGCAGGAGACACGGGTTCGAGCCCTGGTCCGGGAAGATCCCACGTGTCGCGGAGCAGCTAAGACCGTGCGCCACAACTACTGAGCCTGTGCTCTAGAACCCGCGAGCCACAGCTACTGAGTCTGCGTGTCGCAACGACTGAAGCCCGTGCTCCGCAACAAGAAAAGCCACCGCAATAAGAAGCCCGCGCACCGCTAAGAATAGCTCCCGCTCACCACTAGAGAAAGCCCGCCCGCAGCAATGAAGACCCAACGCAGCCAAAACTAAAATAAATTTATTTTCTTAAGTTATTAAAGATAATATTCTGAAATTACATAAAAGAATGAATTAAGTTTTAGAAATTTACTTTAAAACTTGTAGTACTATTATTATAGCATAGTTCTAGGACCCTTCCTCAGGTCTAAACCAGCTGGTTCTGTTTTTCTTCTTCCTTTATAGGATGACCTAGAGATTCTGCCTCTTTAATTCAGTGGCTGCCAACACATACTCTATCCCTTGATAGGTTACTGGGAGTGTGTGTTGGGGGTGAGGGTGGTGAGTAGATAAGACGTGATTATGGTGTTGGGCGAGTTCCCTGGGGTAAATACTCCCCCACAGCTACCATTTCAAGCTACCATAGTGATGTCACTGAACATGAAGCTGGGAAACGGTGCTCACTATATAATGTTTCCACCATACATATACAATCAACATAAATAACCTCAAGAGCATAAAAAATAGTAAGACACAGTAAAATAATTAGGCATGAAGTTTTGAGTGTATATTATCTTTGTTTTTAACATAATTTACTTGTAAGTTTATATAATTTGACTTTTAATGATGGCAGTGTTTAACAACTGGCTTGCAAAATTCCTGAAAATTTAACAGTAGGGTTTTGCAGGTGGCTAAAAGCAGGTTCCAGCACACCACTGTTTACCCAAGGGAACTCAGAAAGGACTAAATTGCAAATTCTCAAAGGCAGGAACCATGACTTTTTCTGTTCATCGTTTGGTCCTTTCCTGAGCACAGTGCTTGACACATAGCAGGAGATTGGTAAATAATAAACAAACCTTCCAGATTCTTATGAAACCCTTACTCATGGTCCTTGGTCTATGGCTCTGATATGGTAAGTGGAAATTCCCAAAGATTTCTTTTGGGACTTCTGCTTTTACATACTAAAGGGCTGAGCTCATTGACCACACCTTTTGACTAAAATTTAGAGCCTCTTAATTTAAGATATTCATTCATTCATTTATTGTCAATATTTAACGTGCAAAACATTGTTCTATGTGCTGCTGATAAAGATGAAGACAGATAATATCTCATCACTCCCAGTACTTACATCCTAGTGGGGAAAACAGTCAAGTAGATACATAATTTCAGATGGCAGTAAATTCTATGGAGAAAATTATGCACGGTAATGGGACAGGACATGATGTTTTAGAGAGGGGTGTCGAGAAAGGCCTCTCCAAACTGACGTTTGAGCCAACGACCTGAATGACGAGAAGGAGCTGCCATAACAAGTTCTAGGGAAAGAGCCTTCCAGGCTTACGGGAAGAGCAAGATCAAAAACCCCGAAGTTGAAACCTGCTTGTGGGTCAGAGAAAAAACAAGAATGCCCGTATAGCCCAAACGTGCAGAGCAGAGGAAGCACGGTGACTTGGGTCAGACTGGTAGGTGGGGGGTCAGGTCTCAGGGATAGTGTTGAAGAGCATAAACTTCAGAAGACTTTTTTACACAATGGGTTAATGGTCCTGAGTCTGCATTAGGGAGTTGGGAAAATGTGGTCCCTTCTTTCTCACGTTTCCATCCTGGAGCTGAGAGAATTAACATAACAACCCTAGAATACGGTTAAAGTAAGGAAGCAAAGGATGAGTTCTATGTAGGGTAAAACTTAAGAGTCTGTTTACCATGCAATGGAGATTCCTGGGTTCAGTAGAGAGGCGGGAGTGAAGGGACTAGAGGAGGGGGCATAAGAGTAAATGACTGGTTTCATTGCCTGCCCAACCAGCATGTGGAGGCAGGTGCCTGAGCCCCTCACATACTCATCACTCCCCCTACCCCTACCCCTACCACCACCACCACAACACAGAGGGGTTTTTATCTGGGGCCCTGATCAGTGATGGAGAAGTGAAAGCAGACCAATGGCTGCCATCAAGGGCCAAATGAAATTTAGGTGTGAAATCTCTTTTAGTGCCAGCAGAGGCTGGGGCTGCCGAAGACACAGAACACTTTGTCCTTTGTTCAGGTTCCAAACTGGAAAAAGAGCTTCGAGCCCTTTGCACTTTACTGTTCTTTCTATTGGGAACCTTACGTCCTTCTCCCTCCCTCCCTTCCCTTCCTTAATTTCTTCTCATTCTTCAGGTTTTCATTTTGAAGTCACTTCTTCAGAGAAGCCTCTCCAGACCTTCCAAAGCTGAGTTAGTCATAATAGTACTTGCTAACATTACTGAATGATTACTATATACTAGATACCTGCTCAACACTTTGCAAGTGTTAATTAAATTCTCATCGCAAGGCAGTGAGGTAGGCACTGGTATTATCTCCATTTACCAAGACCTGGTAAGGCTAAGTCATTTGCTCAAGGTCACAGAGTAAGGAGTCAAAAGCAGAATCCAAAACCAAGTCAGATCAAGGGTATTAATTACCCCTCCCATGGTTCACTTAATCCTCTGACTTACAATTGCCTATTTAGAGGATTATCTCTTTCTCCTGGAGAGCAGCTTGTTTGAGAGCCTGAATGGTGTCTTACTATCATTTAACACAGTGCTACATGAAGGGTGTTCAATAAATTTGTATTGAATAAATAGATATTAAATGACACGTGTCTTTTAAAATTGAAGTATAATTAATTTACAATATTGTGTTAGTTTCTGGTGTACAGCAAAGTGACTCAGTTATATATATGTATTCTTTTCCATTATAGGTTATTACAAGATATTGAATACAGTTCCCTATGCTATCCAGGAGGACCTTGTTTATCTTAAGTGTCTTTGAAAAGAAGTCACGTCTCTTTATGCTCTGAAAGTTCTGAGGATGGAATTACCACTCTTATATGGGACAGGGAAGATTTCATGGAATTGGCGTTCAAGCCGAGCCTTAAGGATTTTCCAGGAGGAATCTGTAAGGTGTCTGGGGAATGGTGAGAAAAGTGATTTCACCTAAGAGGCATGATCTTGACTGATGGAAGTGGAGGGAGAGAGTCAATAAATATTTGGGTGCCCACTCTTTGTCAGATAGTGTTTTAGGATCTGGGGGTACAGTGTTAGAATCCAAGCTCTCCTTGAGACAGAGAATTGTAGGTACTGATATGCGTGATAAATGAAATACGTGTGAAAAATAAGGTAGTGTGGTAGAGAGTACGTATGGGGGAGAACTTCGTTTAACTAGTGCAGTCAGGGAGATGAGGGACAGATGTTAAAAGTACTGCGCGACTGGAATAGATGGTACTTCGCTACAGATTAGGGAGGGAAACAGAGGAGAGATTTTAAGCCTGGGCGAGGAGGAACATGGTGGTACTAGAGTAATATTGATACATATGATATAGAGTAATAGAATGGTGGTACTAGAGTAATAGTTCTGAAAAGATGAATAGCCCACCAAGGTAGTATGAAAATTACTTTAAACTAATAATATCTGATTATCAGCCATAAAAAGAACATTAAAAAAAAAAAGAAACTTAATCAGAGCCTCCTGAAAATACAGCTGCCATTGACTCCCACCAGCCCACCCCACTGAGGGATTTTCCTCATTGGGAAATGACTGACTTTTAACACCAAAAAGGGAACCAGCTGCCTATTAGCGTCAAAAAGCCCAAAAGAACTTTCCATACTTTGAAGTATGAAGCCCTAACCCCCTCTCCTTTTGTTAAGCTGGTGTATATAGCTTTACTTTGGCTATTCAGCGAGTTACTCATCACTGAGCAACTTTCTTTTCTCCTGTTAATCTATTGTCAGTTAATTCGCAAGCCCCCACTCACTTGAACCTAAAATGACAGAGGAAAAGGTTTCCTTCCAACAGTTTTCAACCCTGGCAGCTGTTAAAAAGAACCTAGGGACCTTTTTAAGAAATGCTCAAGTCCATATCCTCCCTCCCCTACCACCCATTATTCATCAGGGATGGACCCAGGCAGCAGTTTTAAAATCTCCCCAGGTGCCTCTAATATGCAGTCAGGGTAGAGAATGCAGTATGAAGAGTTAGGTCAGACTTTAATGTGCAAGCAAATCACCTGAGACTCTTGTTAAGCTCAGTAGGTCTGCTGTGAGACCCAAGAATCTGCATTTCTCACAAGCTCCCAGGTGATGCCCATGCTGCTGGCCTACCTACCACACTTTGAATGGTAAGTCTTTAACCAGCCTTCTTTCACTTTTCATTTTAAATCTTCAGAATCATATTCACATGAAGGTAACTTACTTCCTAGGCTACACAGTTGTGGCTTCATCAAAATCACTTAGAGAAGTCATTGCTACCCATCACTTGAAACTGAGCTGAGAATATAATGATCTAACTGAACCTGTTTCTCAAGCCTATGTCCGTCAAACTAGATCCATCATTTTAACTAAACTTTCCCCCGTTTGGTTTATTCCATTAAGAAAAACTTTAGTGTACAAGGATATAAAGTCTCTTGATATTTCAAGGGCAGAGAAACCTCCCACAAAAAAGCCAGGTGGTTCGTTGATTTAAATTGAAAACATTAAGCTTTACTATCCTAAAATGGCACAAGATGGGGATATGACTCCAAGAAAAAAACCCTCTGCCTTCTGTGCTGTATCTGTTTCTGTAGGTTTCCTTCTATTTCTACGTGTCTATTTTTCCTTTCTTCTCTAGTTGTCTATTTTTTCCACTGTCATTCTTCCTTATATGAAATCGTTACTAGCCATTTTCACTGGGTAGGAAAACAAGAGGGTGATATGAAGTAAATTATGGTAGATTAACAGGCTGGAACACTATGTAGCTATTTTATTTTATTTTTCTTTCTCTTTTTAACATCTTTATTGGAGTATAATTGCTTTACAATGGTTTGTTAGTTTCTGCTATATAACAAAGTGAATCAGCTATACATATACACTATGTAGCTATTTCAAATGTATTTATAAAATCTATAGAAATATGGAAAATGTCTGCCAAAACATTCATTTTTGTTAAATTAATTACACTGAGGTGATCCTAATACCTTTGCTGCCTACATAAGCAAACCAAAACCTATAAATGCCTCAAAGTTAAGAAATCTAAACTTAAGGGCAACCAATCACAAATGGCCAATCAGGCATTCCAAATACTACAACCTTATGCTAAAGCTAATCAGATGATTTCCTTGCTTTGCTTCCACCTTTTCTCTATAAAAGTCTTTCCCCTAGCTCCTGTCAGTGGAATGAGAGTTCTTACCCACTTCTGGTTTGGTGCTGCCCAATTTGAATTGATTTTTTTCTCAAATAAACTCTTAACATTTTTAAAATGCCTCAGTTTATATTTTAACATTACAAAATGGTGTATATACTATCACTACAATAATTTTTGAAAGTGCAGAAACTAAGAAAATGATGGAAAAGTAATATGTAAAACTGAACGGTCTTTAGGACTTGTGTAATTTTTTTCTCATTCACATTTTCTTTTCTTTTTTAAAACAATATTTATTTATTTATTTGGCTGCATTGGGTCTTAGTTGCAGCACGTGGGCTCTTCGTTGTGGCACACAGGCTTCTCTAGTTTTGACGTATGGGCTCCAGAGCACGCAGGCTCAGTAGTTGCAGTGCACAGGCTCTCTAGTTGTGGTGTGTGGGCTCCAGAGCGTACAGGCTCAGTAGTTGTGGCACACGGGCTTGGTTGCCCCACTGCATGTGGGATCTTAGTTCCCCGACAAGGGATCGAACCTGTGTCCCCTGCATTGGAAGGCAGATTCTTAACCACTGGACCACCAGGGAAGTCCCCACAAATTTTCTGTATTGCATCATCTTCTCAACAATTAAAAACATTAAAACAGGGGCTTCCCTGGTGGCGCAGTGGTTGAGAGCCCGCCTGCCGATGCAGGGGACATGGGTTCGTGCCCCGGTCCGGGAAGATCCCACATGCCGCGGAGCGGCTAGGCCCACGAGCTATGGCCGCTGAGCCTGCGCGTCCGGAGCCTGTGCCCCGCAACGGGAGAGGCCCCAACAGTGAGAGGCCCGCATACCGCAAAAAAA